>NC_135432.1:47449731-47632231 GCF_051991255.1 Vanacampus margaritifer | reverse complement strand
TACATCGATTATTCCGTCAAGACCCTAGAGCTGCTTGCAGGAATCAAAGTAATCCATCCTTGGCAGCCGGAAACACGGATAAAGGCGCAGTTGAAAGAAGACGAAAGATAATCGTGAGGTAAATCATAGGTTTTGCCTTCTCACAACTACTGTAGTTTATTATATACACAAGATCACCATGTCTGTCATGTTAACTGTTGTGTGATCGGATCTAGAGACTTATTTTTAAAACACACACACAGACACTGAAATTGCCTGATTCAGGTCTAACGTAAAGACTATAAACCTAACTCTTACCCTTAATTGGGGTCAGTGTGTGCCCAGTGTTCCGTGTCAGCACAAAAACGAAAGCTGGCAGAAATTCCAAGCCTTCTCTCAAATTCTCACCATTTAAGCACGAGGGACCATATTCTTAAGTTCATATCTCAGTCCTTTTTTTTTTCTTTTACACACCTGTTCTTAAAAACTTTAACCTACACATCTACACAAGAGTGCCCATAATGAAGACACAACCAGCAAAGAGACAGGATTCAATGACAACTGAGAAAATCTGTTAATCCTAATGATTTTCCTCAGACTTTTGAGTGTTATTGAAGTCTTTCAATTTGAAAATATCGTATGTATATTTGGACAATCGGGACAGTGCCAGCTACACTTACACTTTGAAGAAGAGTGTGTGTGTGTGTGTTTTATTCTGTATGAAATGAATCAATCCATCCTGTTTCTAAACCACTTATCCTCACTAGGGTCGCAACAAAGTCCATCAATAAAGATCTGTAACCCCTATTTTCTTTTTTTTTTTGTCCACGTACCACTTTATCAGAAATATATGCTAATGGCCCAAGGAATCGGACCCCAGTATGAGAAACACTGCCGGAAAGAATGTCCCTGGGCTGGTACTACATTCACATTTCCAAGCCAACATTCATTATTGACATTGTCAACATTGTCACTGTGAGTGTGAGGGAAGCCAAACAATGTGTGTGTATGTGTGATAGACAGAAAAGGAGGAGTACATGGTGTGACCGTTTTTTTTCCCCTTAATACATACACTCTCGTAGACGGCCAAGCGGAGAGGAGTCGGTGCAGGACGTGGCAGACTCCCGACCGCTTGTCTCCCATCATCAAACAGGTACCTGACACACGTGTGTGCAGTGGTGGTGGTGGTGGGGGGCGAGAATTTTTCACCCGTAGCGTCACTCAACTAATAATATTTGGAGGCTCTTTAACCTTATTAGCATTTCACAGCGGCATGATAAAAAGGCAGTTATTATATCATTGGATGCAGAAAAAGCTTTCGACAAAGTTAACTGGTCCTTCCTCTTTGCTGTTTTAAATCAATTTGGCTTTGGGAAGTCATTTATTCACTGGGTGTCAGTATTATATGATTCTCCTAAAGCTACAGTTACTACTAATGGGATTATATCTCACAAGACAGGGATTCCCACTGTCCCCTTTATTATTTGCAATATTTATTGAGCCACTTTCATTAGCTATACGCCAGGAAAGAAGGATTCAAGGAAAATTCACTCTGGGGTAACAGAACACAAAATTAATCTATATGCCGATGATATTTTACTTTATTTAGAAAAGCCTGCTATTTTGTTAGGGGAAGTATTTAACTTAATAACTACATTCTCACATTTATCAGATTATTCTATTAACTGGACAAAATCAACACTACTACCTATTACAGAAAATTCATGGAACCCTGCAAGCCATGACCCACACTACTCATTTCCTATAGGTAATTTAAAATACTTAGGCATAAAAATCTCACCTAAATTAACCGATTTAATTCATTTAAACTTTACTCCACTTCTGGATAGCATTTATAGTGACTTGGAGCGCTGGAATAATCTTCCTATTTCTCTAATATTTGTTCTCAATGTTTCCATTTAAACCTACGGCTAACTGGTTCCTGTTGTTGTAAAAAAAAAAAAAAAGAAGAAGCAAGGATTAGTCTATCTACTCTTTAGAAAAGTAAATCCAAAGGAGGTCTAGAGGCACCAAATTTTATGCACTACTATATAGCTAACCAGATACAATACTGTATATCATTCTATGGCCACAACCCAACAGAGATACTAACTGTTGGCTGGAACTAGAAAAGGAGGATTGCCCTATGGCATAACCCCGACTTTCAACTTAACAACCAATCGTTTTATTTAGGTGTGTGGGAGCAGAAAGGAATTACACATTTCCACCATCTTTTCTCAGATAATATGTTTATATCATATATCATTGCTCCAAAAATACAAAATAAAAAACGGAATTTTTTTACATTATCTCCAAGTTAAAAGTATGATAAAGAAACAAATTCCAACATTTTGGGGTACGCTCCAACCGCCTGTTTTAGCTAAAGATATTACCAAGCTTTCTCCGACAACAACAAAAAAACTCTCAAAAATAAATAATTTAATATATACTGATAAAATGCCTTTACCCATCTCGAAATGGGAGACAGACTTGTCTATAGCTCCGGAATCTGACTTTTGGATTTAAGTTTGTGAAAACGTATTTAAAATGACAAAACACACACATTTACAACTTATCCAATATAAAATTATTCATAGAACATACATTACTCAATATATGATGAAGAAAATGGGACTCTCAGACTCCGACATTTGTCTCCAATGTTTACAAAACACTACAGACACTTATGTTCATGCTTTATGGTTATGTACTTCTGGACTAAAGTCTTAGAAAAACTTTCCGCTATCTTGGACTGTAGGATACCTTTATCTCCAAACTTGTGTTTGCTAGGTGACCTAACAACAACTGACTCACCACGTAAACAATTTCAATCTACACTTGTAGCCTTTACTATAGCAAAAAAAAAATTTCTTGTTAACTGGAAAAATAAACAAACCCTGAATATCGACCAATGGTCTAACCTCCTCATAAATCACATTTTAATGGAAAAAATATCTGCCTCAAATAAAAACCAAATATCAAAATATGGTCTACGTTTATAGAATCTTTTAACCTAAATCTGGTTACTTAATTCTGCCTGTTAGCGAGAGCCACCACATCGCGATGACTTACATTGCTGTTTCTGTATTTGGCCATTTGTAACTAATGGTTGTGTTTTTATAGTCAGGAACCCAGTTGCTGCCAGCAGGATCGAGCACACTACATCAAACGACACCTTACAGTCACCAACTCCTTAAGATTCACCTCCAATGGGCACTAATGGTTAATATTCTGATTCACTGCATGCCAGTGGGTTAATTCTATAGGTGCTGTTCCCCCTGGCTGAGCGTGGGCGGCTCTGCCCCTCTGTTGGCTGCTGGGTGGCGGCTGCGTCTTGGCCGTTCTCTGGGTCTCTTGGGGGGTGCTGCGTTGTGGTGCTCTCCCTGGTGTCCGGGGCGGTGCCGCCCCGGACACTCCCGACGCGCCCGTCGCTCTGGGCCCGGCTACGTGGTTTGGGGCCTGTGGGCCTCCGGGGTGCCCTGTGGTTCCCTCTCCCCTCCCCTTTCCTCCCCCTTGCTGCCTCTCCCTCCTCGCCTCTCCCTGCCCGTCCTCCGCCTCCCTGTCCCTTCTCCCTCGTCACCCTTCCTCCTCCTCTCCCCTTCTCTCTGCGGCCCTGCCGCTGCCCCTTGCTCTTCTTGTCGTCTCCTTCCCCCCGCCCCTCCCCCTCCCCTGTCCGCCTTCCTCCCCCTCCCCTGGGCCAGGGATTCCATCCATGGCCCGTGGCTCCGGGGGCCGGGCGTGTGGGTGGTGCTGTTGCGCCTTCCCCGCTCCGGTGGCCCTCCTGGCACCTCGGGCGGGCCCCAGTATCCGGGGGGCGAGCACTATCGCTCCGCTGGGCTGGTCCCATATGCCCGCTGGGGTCCCGGTGGGGTGGGTGGGGGTTTGGTGAAGGGTCCCGCTGGTCGCTCCTCTTAACTCACTGCACTAGTTTTGTACAATACACTTTGTTTATAGACACAGTGGGCACATAACACACTTTGTGGGGGTGGGGTAGGGTGGAGACTCCATCTTCGCCCTACAACTCTCCTCCAATTTTAATGCACCACACAACTTGGGGAGGGGGGTTGAGGTCAGGTGTGTCTGGGGGGGGCATCGGTTGGGGCAGACCGCAGTATTAAGCAGTGCTGCGGTCCCCCATCCGTATCCCCGCCGCGCCACCGTGCCCCCCCTATTTATTTATTTTTATGCACCACATACACTCACTGACATGTCTGGGAGGAGGGTGGATCGAAGCGGGGGGATATCATTTCCCTCTGCTCCACCTGCCCATAATTTTATTGCACCACACACACACACTTGTATATACACTAGGTGGGGTCACATTCACGGTGTAGGGGTTGAGTTTGCCAGTTGGCAAGCTGGCAATCTCAGTAACAGGGTTAGCTTTCACTAAGAACACTGGGGGGAGCGGGGGGCTGTGGGCCTGTGGGCCTGTGGGGTACCTGGTGGGCCTGCCTGTTGGGGTGGGAGGCGCTCCTGGCTCCTGGGTTTGCTCTCCGGCCGGTGGCCCCTGCGGGGTCCGGGGGTTGTCCCTTGGCGCTTTCTTGTCCTGGCTGGGGTCGACGGCTGCCCTCTTTGGTGGAGGTTTTCATGCATGCCAGATCCACCACACCAGCATCTATCGAAATTCAAACACAATCTGCTTCTTCCTCTGGTCGTTGAATCGGTGGAGGCTGATGTCTGTGGATCTCACTCTGCTTCATCTGTCCTTCCTTTCCTCAGTCTCTCCTTTGGTCTCTTGAGGTCTCCCTAATTTGTTGGAATTTAGATGTTTCTGGGGTTGGTGAAAGACTCTGGTTGGTAACCCGGTGGGTAGTAGGTAATGTCTGGTCGGTGCTGGATTTCACTTTCCTTTCTTTTCTTTGATCCTTCCTCGGGTCTCCTGACAACCTCACGACTCTAGCTGGATTCTGAAGTATTCGGTTTAGGTGAACGGTATGGGATTTTTAATAGATTTTAGGTGAACTAATGAGTATACACTCACACGCACGCACACACACACACATACACACACACATGCAAATACTCACCCACATACAAAAGAAAGAAAAAAACAGGGCAATGATGATGACATGTCAAATCGGTCAAATTACAGAATGAACAATACTGAGCTCTTTAAAGAAAAAAGAAAAAAGGGGGGGCATACATAGCTCTCCGGCCGGTGGCCCCTGCGGGGCCCGGGGGACGTCCCTTGGCGCTGCCGTGGCCTGGGGGGCCCTGAGGTGTTGTGCTTGCTCTGTCCTGGCTAGGGTCGACGGCTCGTTTTCATGCATGCCAGATCCACCACACCAGCATCTATCGAAATTCAAACACAATCTGCTTCTTCCTCTGGTCGTTGAATCGGTGGAGGCTGATGTGGCTAGAATATGCATTTTCAGCATTCGGCCAAAATAAAATTAAAGCCGAAAGAATTTGGCTGAAAGAGGATGTTGTAGTGACGCAAGCACAAAAAAACGTTGCAAGGAAGCGTCTGTTTGAATTAAACACCACGCGAGGGGTGAGTGTCCGCCTCGCTGCTCGCTGGCGTTCATGAGTACCGGCAGCATCATTGTGCACACCGAAGAAGGAGAGAGTCGCTTAATAAACTATGTCAAAAAAGAGAGCGCTGCGGAGTACTGCACTACAGGTGATCCATTCCTGCAGCGCCTTCCTTTTTTTCTTTGATGAGCGCCACTCGAGCGCTTTCACTTTTTCACTATTGCTATCAACAGTTTTAAACAAGTAAACACTTACCGCTATCTCTGGGTGGCTACAGACCTGCACAGGACGCCGTGTGTGACTTTGCAGTCCGTTACCAGAGCCGATTGCAAAGAAATGTATTTATTTATTTTTAAACGTTGTTGAATATGTGAATGTGCCGATTTTAAGTGCGCTGCACGGTGTCCCGCTCCAGATATCCTACAAATGCGCCATCCGCACCGCACGCATCCGTGCCCGCCGGTGCGAACTACTGTACACATTAAAATGCTCAATTGCTCACCCCATATTTGGTGTTTATTGTAGCATTCGCCAACATGTCTGGGGTGTGGACGCATTTCAATTTATATTGTGCTTTGTTAAAATGCCAGTGCCTAAATATTTCATAATAATATTATAATTTTAATAAATTATAATAAATGCATTGATAACAAAAAATTGGAAAAAAAAAACATTTCGGCGTTTCGGTCAAGCATTTCTCATCGGTTATCGATTTCGGCCCAAAATGTTTATTTTTTTTCTTTTTTTTTTTTTTTTCTTTTTTTACAGAAGAGCTCAGTATTGTTCATTCGATTTGACATCATCATTGCTCTCCTTTTTTTTTTTTTTTTTTAAAAAACAACAAATCAATTAAAAAAATTTTAATAAATGTTTTTTTTTTTTTTTTAAATACATATACATATATATATGCATATACACACACATTTATATATATATATACTTTTTTTTGTATGTGGGTGAGTATGTGTATGTGCGTGTGTGTGTGTGTGTGCGTGCGTGCGTGCGAGACTGTGTGTATTCATCAGTTCACCTAAAGCCCATTAAAAAAAATCCCATACTAATAATATAATATAATAATAAATTGCCAAATGCAGAAACATCAATGTAAGTTATCACGATGTAGTGGCTCTCGCTAACAGACAGAATTAAGTAACCGGAATTAGGTTAAAAAATTTTATATACGTAGACCATGTTTCTATAAATTTTGATATTTGGTTTTTATTTGAGGCAGATATTTTTTCCATTAAAATGTGATTTATGAGGAGGTTAGACCATTGGTCGATATTCAGAGTTTGTTTATTTTTCCAGTTAACAAGAATTGTTTTTTTAGCGATAGTAAGGGCTACAAGTGTAGATTGAAATTGTTTATGTGGTAAATCAGTTGTTGTTAGGTCACCTAGCAAACACAAGTTTGGAGATAAAGGTATCCTACAGTCCAAAATAGCGGAAAGTTTTTCTAAGACTTTAGTCCAGAAATACATAACCGGAGTACATAACCATAAAGCATGAACATAAGTGTCTGTAGTGTTTTGTATGCATTGGAGACAAATGTCGGAGTCTGAGAGTCCCATTTTCTTCATCATATATTGAGTAATGTATGTTCTGTGAATAACTTTATATTGGATAAGTTGTAAATTTGTGTGTTTTGTCATTTTAAATGCGTTTTCACAAACTTGAATCCAAAAGTCAGGTTCCGGTGCTATAGACAAGTCTGTCTCCCATTTCGAGATGGGTAAAGACATTTTATCAGTATATGAAAGTAACTTATATATTTTTGAAAGTTTTTTTGTTGTTGTCGGAGAAAGCTTGTTAATATCTTTAGCTAAAACAGGCGGTTGGAGCGTACCCCGAAGTGTTGGAATTTTTTTCTTTATCATATTTTTAACTTGTAGATAATGTAAAAAATTTCCGTTTTTTATATTGTATTTTTGGAGCAAGGATGTATATGATATAAACATATTATCTGAGAAGAGATGGTGGAGATGTGTAATTCCTTTCTGCTCCCACACAGCTAAATGAAACGGTTGGTTGTTAAGTTGAAAGTCGGGGTTATGCCATAGGGGAGAAAGTCCACAGGGCTCCACTTGGGCTTTTGTCAATTCTAGTGCCTTCCACCAGGCAGTCACGGTGGCGGAAATCATTGGGTTTTTAAAACAATTATGGCGCTTAATCGATGTTGTAATAAAGAGTAAATCTCGAAGTCTGAGGTTATTACAATCCTTCTGTTCTAGTTCCAACCAACAGTTAGTGTCTCTGTTGGGTTGTGCCCATAGAACGATATATTGTAGCTGGTTAGCTATATAGTAGTACATAAAATTTGGTGCCTCTAGACCACCTTTGGATTTGCTTTTCTGAAGAGTAGATAGACTAATCTTTGCTTTTTTTTTATTCCAGTAAAATTTTGTTACGGCTGAGTCCAACAACTGGAACCATTTAGCTGTAGGTTTAAATGGAATCATTGAGAAAAAATAGTTTATTTTAGGTAAAACTTTCATTTTAATGGTGGCTATTCGTCCTATTAGAGAAATAGGAAGATTATTCCAGCGCTCCAAGTCACTATAAATGTTATCCAGAAGTGGAGAAAAGTTTAAATGAATTAAATCAGTTAATTTAGGTGAGATTTTTATGCCTAAGTATTTTAAATTACCTATAGGAAATGAGTAGTGTGGGTCCTGGCTTGCAGGGTTCCATGAATTTTCTGTAATAGGTAGAAGTGTTGATTTTGTCCAGTTAATAGAATAATCTGATAACTGTGAGAATTTAGTTATTAAATTAAATACTTCCCCTAGCGAAGTAGCCGGCTTTTCTAAATAAAGTAAGATGTCATCGGCATATAGATTAATTTTATGTTCTGTTACCCCAGAGTGAATTCCTTGAATCCTTCTTTCCTGGCGTATGGCTAATGCAAGTGGCTCAATAAATATTGCAAATAATAAAGGGGATAGTGGGCATCCCTGTCTTGTGCCTCTCTGTAAAGTAAAGCTCTGAGATATAATCCCATTAGTAGTAACTGTAGCTTTTGGAGAATCATATAATACTGATACCCAGTGGATAAATGATTTCCCAAAATGTTTATTTCGGTGCATCCCTAACTGATGGTTCTGTTTCTGTTCAAATCGTCTGTCCTTAGACTCCAACAGGGAACCAACCAGAGTAGAAGGACCGTTGCTACGTAGTCCACCAGCATCTTCCTCCGAGAACAGGGTGCCTGATCCCTCCCGGAGAACGAGTGGCGATCCGCCGGTGACGCCCCCCTTCCAACCGTACAGGTGCCTACGGCGACCACTCTCATCCCTCACACCAAGGTGGGATTCTCATCCATCACCATTTCCAGTCGGAAAGTCAACCGCTCAGCGAGTCTTACCACGTCGGACCAGCCTCCCAGCCACACCGCCGACTCTCGGCCTGCCGACCCCATGGACCTGAGGAAGGCCACCATCATCAAAGTGACTGAACAGAGGACAGCCATCAGCTCGGTGCCCGTGATCCTCCCAAGAAAGGCCGCAATCATCAAAGTGACCGAGCATAAGGAGAGCTACAGTCCAGGGATTTTGTGTAGGAACAGCATCAAGTTGGATGGCAAGGAAAACAGGACATGGAAACATCCGGAAAGATCGACATTCGTCAAGCTTGTAACGACATCTCCTGTACAAAATGGAGAGTCTGCTCTTGCTGAGAATTCTGGACATGAACTCAAGAGACCGGCTGTCAGGAAATGGAGCTTGGGCCTCCCTCGCAAGAGCTTTCCAGAAACCCTGAGAAAAGACCACCAGGTGGAATGTGCCACCCGGTGGCGCTCGACTCCATGCCTCACCCTCATTCAAACTCCGGGTATGCTTGACAGGCTTCTTCTTATCAGCACTTTTTTTTCACTTTGCATGTTCAAAGGCTGAATACAGCCGCTTTGTGCTGCTTTATCTTTCTTGCTTCTAAACCCTTCAGGGCCTGAATTCTTTACTGACTTCATTTTAGCCAATTGATTCCTTCTTCATCTGCTGTGATTTCGGCCCTCGTTTTTGTAGCTTTGTACCGCAAATCGGGGTTGACATTTTTACCTCACAATTGAGAGGTTCTGTGTTTGAATCTGACCTTCCTTGGAGTGGAGTGTCCAAGTACTCCGCTTTCATTCCACATACCAACAGCTTGCATGTTAATTGAAGATTATTCTTAGGTGTGAACGCGAGTGTGGCTAGGCCATTAGTCTAGGGTGCACCCTAATTCTCACTCAAGCTGGGATAGGCCTCAGATCACCAGCAACCCCCCTTCAAAAAGCAGAATTAATTATGTAGCGATTATTTGGGTTGCCGTAATGGTTTATGAGAAATTTAGACGGTGCTGAGGGGAGTTGTAATTTCCTCAGCAACCTCTGGGGCACCACGTTGACTTTCCTTGTTTGTAGGAGCAAAATAAACGATAACAATCCTATTATCAAGTATTCATAATCTGAAGTTGCTACTTTACTTAATCATTGGGTTCTTTGCTTTCATAAGATAATTACTAATCCACTCAGTAAACACAAATGATTAAACAGAAATGGAGTTTCTAGACAACAAATTTATTTAGTAAACACACACATATCAGTCACAGCCTAACCTATTAATGAAACGGAATAAAATGCGAATCAATGATAAAAAAGAAAACATGTAACCTAAGTAACTAAGATAAAAGGAATGAAAAAGGTAGCTGGGGGATAAATATGGAAGCGTTTTGACCTGTCCATCCTTTTATGTTGCACCAGTAGTATATTGTCAGATTGCAATGGAGGTGCAATTTACGGTCTGGTTCAGCCGCACGGGAGAGGTTCAGTCGCACGGGAGAGAGAGACTCGACGAGCGTCGATCCCCGGTTGAATGCTGGAATGCTGAACCAGGTCTCCGGTTGTTGGCGAGGTGCGCGCATGGCGTGGAGGCCGCGGCAGGTCCTTGGCTGGCGCACGTCCCGGTTGGTGGTGATGTGCTTGCGTGGTTGAGAGGCCGCAGTCAGTTGGTGTGGTTACTGCGGGGTGCCTCGGGCTCACGGCTGGAACAGACACGCGCCTTGGGGATGCGCAGGGTAGTTGCGAGTCCTTGCTTGATGCATGCTTTGGGACGCGCGTTGTGACTCAAGTCAGGGCCTCAAAGGAAGAAGCCACGGGGTCACCCTCAGCGACCACGTTTCTAGTGATGATCAGGAAAAGTTCATGGGGCCAAACGTGAGGTGAAGAGCATGCGGGGAAGAGAGCAGGAGGGGAAGAGAGAGAAGTTCCTTCGCGCGCTGGCTTTTAAACTGTGTCCCATAAGGCCGGCAGTTTGGTCCCGCCTCTTCCGTGCGCATGAAGCAGACTTGGTCGACTGAGACCAAGCTTTTGGGGTAGCATTTGATAATTTTTGATCAGAATTGACTAGCCAGATGCTTCATTTATCATTCTGAACACATTTCAAACATTACCGCGATCATAAAGTTATTGAATCCACTAAGCTTACTAATTAGCTAAATTTAGGTGGCTACGGCAATAACACACATCATTAATTTGAGATAGACATACAGGTTGTGTACAAAGATAAACAACAGGAGTCACTTGATGTCAGTCAAGTACATAGAGTGCGTGTATGTCCCGAATTATGTAGACTTCAGATTAATTATGAGCGGCAGGATTCTTGAGGATAACCGATAGTGACCGCTGGAGGGCACTGTTGTACCATTTAACTTCCAAAGGGGCATTATTTCAGAAAAACTCATGGCTAATTCCTGTGGATAGACCAGACCATAAAAGATGGCTTGGGGACTGATAAACTTATTCTTATCGCTAGTTTGCTTGCTAAGCAGGCTTTCAGGTCTGTCAGACCTGTGGTATACGTTTCCTGGGGGTTGTAAAACGAAATCCAGTCCCTGCTGGAGGGAAACTCAGAGTCCTTTTGAACTGAAAACACAGAGTTAGGACACGCACACACATTGCCCAGGGGGAAATGTTTAAAAAGGCAAATGAAATAGAAAAATTGAGGGTGACGGGCAATATTTGCTACATTTAATAATTAAAAATAATAATAATGAAATAAAATTGGTGGTCTAAACTGACGATCAGTAATCTATCTTCTGCAACATAAAAAAAATCCAAATATTCCTACTTGAAAGTCCTCGCTGGTGTCTTTGAGGGAAAATAATGGTAGCACTCACATGCCCCATTCACATTGTGAAATGAATAAATATTCTTTCCTTGCGCCGTCATAAATATGCATAAATCACTGTGGCCAAAAAGCAGCCTAATCTAAAGGAGACATATTATGTGTCATTGATGAGAAGCTATCGCTGTTATTCTTTTTAAAGTGAATGCCCACAGAGATTCCATCGCATTATCACTGATGGATGAAACATGTTGCCACCAAACCACTCAAATACATGACATGGTCAAAATACAATTAGGCCAATAAGCAAAACATTATCACATTATGTTATCCGTGCTAACAATGCAGCTCTGCTTACCTTTTGACATTATAGTTTGTATTTATATAAGTAAAGTTCAGTGTTCACTCATGCACATTTCCAGAAATGTGATATTATATAAAGAATATCTGAGTATTGCTAAATTGTGCATGTTGATGCACTTGTAGTACTGCAACTTCTTCTTCTTTTCCTTTCGGCTTTTTCCTTCAGGGGTCGCCACAGCGAATCAGTTGCCTCCATCTAACCCTGTGCTCTGCATCCTCTGCTCTCACACCAACTACCTTCATGTCCTCTTTAACTACATCCATAAACCTCCTCTTTGGTCTTTCTCTAGACCTTCTGCCTGGCATTTGGAATTGGCATCCTTCTGCCAAATAATTTTCACTCTTCATCCTCTTCAAGTGCTTCATCCTCTTCAATGCCATTTTCACTTCACTTTACTAATCTTTGCTACTTCCTGGCGCAGTCGCCTCTTCTACTCTTTGTTCTCTTTCATTTTCCTCATTCATCAACTCTTCAAAGTACTCTTTCCATCACACTACTAGCATCTGTCAACATACTTCCATCCCTATCCTTTATTACCCTAACCTGTTGCACATCCTTCCCATCTCTGTCTCTTTGCCTTGCTAACCTGTATAGATCAGTCTCTCCCTCCTTACTAGCTAACCTAGCATACAAGTCATCGTAAGCCCCTTGTTTGGCCTTTGCCACTTCTACTTTCACCCTACGCTGCATTTCCCTGTACTCCTGTCTACTTTCTTCCATCCTCTCAGTGTCCCACTTCTTCTTCTTAGCTAAGCTCTTTCTCTGGATCCACTTCTGCACCTCCTCATTCCACCATCAAGTCTCCTTATCCCCTTTCCTTCCAAATGACACACCAAGGACTGTCCTACCTGTCTCTCTGTTCACATTTGCTGTAGTTGTCCAGTCATCTGGAAGCACCTCCTGACCATCCAGACCCTGTCTCAACTCCTTCCTGAAAATCACACAACACTTTTCCTTTTTCAGCTTCCACCATTTCGTCCTCTGCTCTGCCTTTGCCGTCTTTGTCTTCCTCACCACCAGAGTCATCCTACACAGTACCATCCTATGCTGTCTGGCTACACTCTCACCTACCACTACTTTGCAGTCGCTGATCTCCTTCAGATTACACCGTCTACACAAAATGTAGTCTACCTGTGTACTCCTACCTCCACTCTTGTAGGTCACTATGTTCCTGCTTCTTCCGGAAGAAAGTATTCACGACAGCCATTTTTTAGTACTGCAACTAACGATGTTATTTATTAGCATGTTTATACCATTTTAAATGACATGTTAGCATTAAGATAGCAAACTTACAAAAATGCAAACATCTTAAGGCATCACTGTACTGAGAATATAAACAAATTTCATTTTTTAGGTAACTTTACAACCTGCTGACTGCAAACAAGCTGGAATTTGAGTTAAAAAGTTTATCAATGAACTGATGACAAATTAAGTGTAGCAGTAGTTAAAAACTAACAAATAAATCTGTAAAAAAAAAAAAATGCAACAAAAATTGTTTTACCTTTTAGATAGGCTTCTTAAATTTAGCAAGGCCTAAAGATTACAAAAAAATAATAATCCAGAATGAGTGTTTTTTTTACTTTTTGCTTTTCTTGCATTGCAGATCCTCATCAGTCTCCAGAGGAAGTCTTGGCCCTAAACACGGCTGCCATCATCACCAACATCAAACTCCTAAGGCAGCTCAGTAAGAAGAAACCATCGGAGAGGGGTTTTGCCCCCTCACCCCAGGAAAATGTGGGTATTATTACTCCTCAAATAATAAATTTCGAACATTATTAAAGCCTATTGTACTCCACTGTACACGGCCCCCATGTGGTGGGAGTTTAAGCGGTGCACCATCCGTAGACTCAATGGAGCCTAGAATGACACCTTTAGGCTACTGTTAAAGGTGCCCAGATGGTAGAGTGCAAGCCAGTTGTTTGTTAATGCTCACATTCCTATCTGTGAGGCACTGCAAAGACATTTGATATTTAAATTTATGCAGCAATTGGATGAGTCAAACAACTCAATTATACAGAGTTTGACAAATCCTCAATTGTGCATAG
The DNA here is from genome assembly GCF_051991255.1 of Vanacampus margaritifer. Taxonomy (NCBI): domain Eukaryota; kingdom Metazoa; phylum Chordata; class Actinopteri; order Syngnathiformes; family Syngnathidae; genus Vanacampus; species Vanacampus margaritifer. The sequence goes on along the minus strand of NC_135432.1, from coordinate 47,618,264 downwards.
GTAACACATCTGCTTTGAGGAAGCAATAGATGGAGAGACTCTCAAAACTGATTTGATTATTTTCATTTTTTTGTCCCTTTTTCTTTTATCTCTATGGACCTTATTTGTATCTGCATAAATAAGTAATTGGATTGGATTTCCTATCTCAGGGTATTTTAACTCACAGTTCAGGTTTAGTCTCGCAGTTTATTGAACACGCTTTGACAAACGGACCCCTGTGCAACATAATCGGATATGGACACAAGTGCACCAATGAACTTAAATAAATAAATACATTTTAAAATTGTTTGTGATAATGTATTTCTCATGTATGTTTTATTTATTTATTAAATGCTTAATGCTGTGAATATGAGCTTCACAACAGTAAATGTAATCCAATTTTTTTTTAATCAAAACATTTGCTTTTACATTGGAAAACAATGATCAGCACTTTGCATTTTTGTGATGTTATGGACCAAATAAGTAACTGAAAAATATAGCTTGTGCAATTTATGCAGTCAATTTAAAGTAATGCCCTGTTTGTGAATAGGAAAAAAAACTGGAGATTAATTACTTTAAAAGTAACTTGTTTTTCCTGTTATTTTCACCTGTAGCAATGAGTCTACAATGTCACATAATGCTGCTGTTTATAAATAAATGTCACTTTAAATAAAACTATTCATTGCCATTCAGTCATTGTGTTTTTATTAAGTACCTTGAAACGAACGAATGAATGAATATTAAAATACTGACGCTCCAGATGTGGGCCAGAGCAGTTCAGGATGTAGTTTTTGAGAAAATCATTTGGGCCAGGTATGGTCCAGATATGGGCCAGTTCCAGCGCGGACTCAGTTTGGATCTGGGAAACGAATCCGGACCACATCAGGCCCATTGTTCTAAAAACACACCAGGTCAGATCCGTTTTGCAAATTTGGGCCGCATTTTGCAGTACATCTGGCCCAGGTCTGGCCCAGTTAGATTTTGCTATCTAGGACGCCACTTCAACACCAAGCTGTCCCCCCTCAGCGACTTATGTGTGATGTGGAACATCCTCCACTTGAAATTCTTCAACTTGGGGAGGGAAGTCTGTGCAGCTGAGCAGTTTGTCTCCGTTCATTCAAGCAGTACATCCCCTCCAAGCCAGCCAAGTACGGTATAAAGATTTGGACGCCGCGTGATGCCACCAGCTCTCTGTTATAAACCAAAATGTGTTTGGAAGTCAGAATAAAAAAAAAGGTAAAGGTGTGTGTGTGTGTTATTGTTACAAAGTGGGGCCAACATTTCGGGATTTCACAGAGTTGTGGGGCACACACGTCCATTTGAGGCCATTTTGGTGGGCCCCACAAGTTTGAGGGTCAAGACTTGGTTTTAGAGTTTAAGTTTGAATTGGGTTATGGTTGAAGTTAGGGTAAGAAATAGGGGTAGGCAATCATGTCAATGAGATGGCCACACAAAGATAGTAAAACAAACGTGTGTGTGCGCACGCGTGCACGTGCTTTTGTCTTTGCTACATCGTGGGGCCCATACACGTGTGTTTTTCCAGGTTTACCTACCATTGTGGGGACCGACTTGAAATTGTAGGGACATTTTGGTGGTCCCCACAAGTTCAGACCTCTTTTTACACGGAAGAGGGGCCATCGCGAGATGCTGTGACTATCGCGAGACCGGGAATACCCAAAATGGCGGCGCCCTGCTGCTAAAATAGGACTAGCTCTATTATGCTAAACCAAATCCGAATTTAACCATCATATAACTTGGCTTTTCTCCTCTCTCTTTCATCACGCAGATTTGGAATACCACCCAGCGTGGAGGACCTTGAACGTGAAAAATTACATGTATTTTTGTAATCTTTTGCGTGTTCAATTAAATCAGAAATGAGATCGATGAAGAAGTTCCTTGCAAGTTTTATTTTATTTTAGAAGCTTCTAAAAGACACAGAATCAAGCTCACTCAAAATTTTGTGAAAAGCTCCAAGTGTGTGTTTGAATAGTAAATCTTCAGCATCTTTATAGAAAAGGTTTTACATTGTGACCTGTCCCCGCCCTCCTTTGAATCCTTAGCAGAGTTGTGATAGAAAGCAGATACAAGTTTCTGACAGAGTTACTTCCAGACTTTGGAGAATTAATGTTGACAGGCTTTGCTCTTTGAACTTTTAGACTTTACCACTTGATGACCTGATGACCAGAAACTCTGACAGTATTTTAAACATACCCTTCCGATAAATCAACAGAAACGTTTTAACACATTCCTTTCTCACGGAAAGAGAGAGGACAGAGTTCAAACAAAGTTCAAAGAAATCATTATCACATCCTTATTCATCTAATGATTGAGTTAACAAAGTAACCCCAGACCATGATTTTTCCGCCACCAAACTTAACTGTTTTCTGGGTGTATCTCGGATCCATGCAGGCTCCAGTAGGTCTTCTGCAATATTTGTGGTGGCTGTGATGTAATTCAACCGAAGATTCATCAGAGAAATCCACCTTCTGCCCAGAAAACAGTTAAGTTTGGTGGCGGAAAAATCATGGTCTGGGGTTACATCCAGTATGGGGCCTTCAAGATATTTGCAGGGCGGAAGGCAATATCAATAGCCTAAAATATCAAGACGTATTGGCTACCTCTTACATTCCCAACCATAAAAGGGGTCAAATTTTGCAGCAGGATGGCGCTCATCGCATACTTCCATCTCTACATCAAAGTTCCTCAAGGCCAAGAAGATCAAGGTGCTCCAAGACTGGCCAGACATGAACATCATTGAGCATGAGCAGACTTCCGCTTCCGGTCACGTTTGGCGCAGCACGTCTGCGACACGGGCTCCGTGGAAAAGCTGCAGTTCTTCCAACTTTTCCTTATTTAACTTTTAATTTTTAACTTTTTTAAATTATGAGCCAATCTGTCCGCGACTCCTACGCGAGTTACAGCACACGTCGGGGCTCCGAACAGAGCCTAATCTAACAAGATCAAAGGAACGACATGGCTTTGTTGTCATACGTCAGAGACGCGCTCTGGGCCCTCCGTTCAACAGGCGACACACCACCCCCGACCTGCCGGAGGAGATTCGGCGAGCAGACCGGGGAATACTTCGCCGGAGGAGAGGACAACGAGGTGGAGCACGCCAAAGGCTCCGGAGGAGAGGATGCAGACCAGCGCTGCCGTCCTTGCTGCTCGACAACGTGAGGTCCTTAAAGAGCAAGCTGGATGAGCTGAGGAGCCTCACCTCAGCCTGCCGCGAGCACCGGGACGCCTGCGCCATGGTGTTCACGGAGACATGGCTCCACAGCGACATCCCAGACGCTTTGTGTGAGATCGAGGGATTCTCACTCATTCGCGCCGACAGGACTGAGGCGTCGGGAAAAAGCAGAGGTGGGGGCGTCTGCATTTACATTAACGAAAACTGGTGTCGGAATTACGTGGTGCGGCAGATCACCTGCACCCCCGACGTGGAGCTTCTCTGCCTAAGTCTGAGGCCGGGCTACCTGCCGAGGGAGTTTGGAAACATTTACCTCTGCGCCGTGTACGTTCCGCCCAGCGGGAACGCCGCCAGCGCCGCTGCCTTCATCTCTGACTGCGTTCAACAACAACTGCGACGGTGCACGGAGGCCCCGGTTTTCATCTTAGGGGACCTCAACCACTGCAAATTGGAGCTGTCTCTTCCGGGTTTTCATCAGTATGTAAAATGTGGAACAAGGGGAGACAGAGTCCTGGACAAATGCTTCGGGAACGTGAAGAACGCATATGTGAGTAGAGCCCGCCCCCCCTTCTCCAACTCAGACCACAACACAATTCACCTCGTCCCCACCTACAAAACAGCTCTCAAACGCAGCAAACCACAAAGAAAGACTGTTAAAATCTGGTCTCAAGACAACATTGAGACCCTTAAAGGATGTTTCCTATGCACGGAGTGGAATACCTTTGATGGGCTGGATATGGATACTGCTGCTGTGACTGTAACTGACTATATTCAATTCTGTGTGGACAACATCATACCAACAAAGGAAATAACTGTTTACCCCAACAACAAACCGTACATTACTAAGGAGGTTAAAGACTGTATTAACCGCAAAAAAAGGGCATTTAAGAACCAGGACAGAGCCCAGCTCAAACTGGTTCAAAAAGAACTCAAACACATGCTTAAAGAAGCAAAAAGGAAGCACAAAGAGACTATAGAACAACACTTTGCTGCTAACAACTCTAAGAAAATGTGGGACACCATGAGGAGGATCACCAACTTGACTCCTGCTCAAAAAGGTCTCAGCACCCTAAATGACCTCCAGAAGGCAAGGGAGCTGAATGACTTATTTAAGATTGGAAACCCAGGACTTCTCCTCTGAATGTGGGGAGGTCCTGAGGTCCATTTCAGTGAATGAGCAGGACTCAAGGCTGGTGATTCATCCCCATGATGTCCAATCTGCTTTTAGGTCTGTCTGCACAAAAAAGGCCTCAGGACCGGATGGGATATCTGCCTTTCTGCTAAAATCCTGTGCAGAGGAGCTCACAGCGGCATGGCAGCCAATCTTCCAGAGATCTGTGGAGTCACACTCCATTCCCAGTCTCTGGAAAAAATCAGTAATCACCCCGGTTCCTAAAAAACAATGTCCTGTGGTCAATAATGACTTCAGGCCTGTGGCTCTAACTTCCATTGTTATGAAGTGTTTTGAGAGGCTGATGGTGACTTTGCTCAGGGGGGAGGTGGATGCACACTTAGACTCCCTTCAGTTTGCCTACAAGCGGGGTCGCGGCACTGACGATGCTATCAACAGCATCACACATCTGGTCAGCAAACATCTGGACGTCCCTAAAGCTTATGCACATGTGTTGTTCGTTGACTTTAGCTCAGCGTTCAACACAATGCAGCCGCACCTGCTTTTGGGTAAACTGAAAGAGATGAATGTGAACCCGTACATCTCAAGGTGGTATCACTCCTTCCTGACACAGCGCACACAGCAAGTCAGGGTCAACAGCTCCCTCTCGGAACCCAGATTGATAAGCACAGGCGCCCCACAGGGCTGCGTCAGCTCCCCGGTCCTCTTCACATTGTACACAAATGATTGTGTGACATCACACCCTGAGAACTTTATCATTAAGTTCTCTGATGACACAGCTATCGTCAGCTTGCTGCAGGCCGGCGGTAGCCCACTGGACTATTTCTAAGAAATAGAGAAATTTGTCCAGTGGTGTGACCAGAATCATCTTGTGCTCAATGTGGGGAAGACAGAGGAGGTGATATTTGATCCAAAAACTGTTGGTGACCACAGGCCAGTCGTCATTAAAAACAACCACATCAGCCAGGTGGGTTCATACAGGTATCTGGGGGTCCACATCGACAACACACTCAGCTGGAGGGTACACGTTGGAAGTCTCTGCTCCAAACTCCAACAGCGTCTCTATTTCCTATGCAGACTTAGGATCTATGGAGTGGAGCAGAGGATCATGCTGTTGTTCTACCGGGCTGCATTGGAAAGTATCATCAGATACGGCATTGCGGCCTGGTACGGCAACCTGACTGTGCAGTCAAGGTCACAGATTGCCGGTCTGGTGCGGACTGCCATGAAGATCATGGGGGTCAGGAATCATCCTTCCCTACAGATGCTTTATGAGCGGTACGTCACCGGACTGGCACAGAAAATTGTTAATGACCCGACTCACACTCTGCATCATGAGTCCCAGCTATTGCCTTCCGGCAGGAGATTCAGGGCCCCCAGAGCCAGGCTGAACCGCTACAATAACTCATTCCTGCCGACATCCATTAAACTGCTTAATAACCGACATTAACTAAGTGGTGCAATATATATATATAGGAGTGTGTGTGTATATGGGTGTGTACAGTCCTCATGTATGTACTTCTCTACACATGTATACTTCTGTGAAGACTTCTACTTATTGCTGCAATTCTTATTTATTTTAATTATCTCTCTCTATTCTGTTGTTTTTCTTACTGTAAACTGCAGCTGGACAGAGTCCAGGAAAAAGTTCCCCACGGGGAAAATAAAAGTATATCGTATCGTATGTCTGGGGTAGAATGAAAGAGGAAGCATGGAAGACCAAACCAAAGAATCTTGATGAACTCTGGGAGGCATGTAAGACTGCTTTCTTTGCTATTCCTGATTACTTGTATGAATCATTGCCGAACCGCATAGATGCAGTCCTTCAAGCTCATGGAAGTCATACAAGATATTAGATATGGATCTCACAGCACCACTACTTCATTCTCTGATGTTATGTAACTTTTTATTGTATTTGAAGTCAATTATTTGTTCCATTTTCACATGACTTTTTGTAGGCGACAAAACTTTTGTCTTGCCAAAATCTGACCTTTCTGTGTTCATTAAATGATCAAAATTTCTTCAGTGAAGCAAATTTATTTTTGTATATTAAACATCATTTGGGAGGGTTTTAGCTTTTATATGAGCCATTTCCAAAACCAATGGGTTAATTAAAAGTCAGGTTATAAGCTGGTGTTTCTACAAAATGGATAAGCGACAAGACTTTTGTCAGGGACTGTACTGTATATGTGGTTATAAAATCTAAAATATGAATACCCATTATGTTTAGGCTATATTACAAATATAATATTAATACATAACTATATCTAAAATATATTTAAACAAAAATTCTCGCTTAGGTTACCAGTTACTGGTGTATTGTTATATGATTAATACCCCGTTAATTTCCTTCACTTTCACCTCCCTCCCCATTTTTTCACCGTTTTTACTATTAATTTACACATTACCTCATATTTTACACAAATTACATAAACCACCTAACCACTTTGATTCTATCCTATAACATGCCAATATTAACAAATAGCCTATACAGATATATATACACAGGACTGAGTCTATATTGTTTGTATGCATAAATTAGTTCTGGTTTCCTGGAATGTTTGTGGCGCTTGCTCACAGGCAAAAAGAATAAAAAATTTAGACTATCTTTTAAAATTAAAAGCAGATATTTGTCTCCTTCAAGAAACCCACCTACAAAAATCAGAAGAAAAATGACTTATTGATAAGAATTTTAGTCAAGTGTACTCTGCCCCTGACAAAGAGGAGTCTGTATACTCATACATAAGAATTTATTTTTTTACTATAAATGATACAGTAACAGACCCAGAGGGCCGATACATTATAAAACTGTTACAAAAATACATCCTATTATTATTATTAGCGACCATGCACCAGTCTCCCTTACCCTACAAGTTGATTATACCTTTAAACCACCACCGACATGGCGTTTTAACATCTCACTGCCAAATGACGCAGAGTTTGACAAAATTATAAGAAGAGAGTGGGCAGACTTTTTGGAAATAAATGACTCTCCAGACTTATCTCCATCTCTTCTCTGGAAAGCTGGGAAAGCAGTAATTAGAGGTAAAATTATATCATATTCATCTTATAAAAAGAAACAGGATCAAAAATTAGAAAAAGACTTCAAAGATAAAATTAAACAACTGATGGATGAGTACGCAATAAACCCAAATAACCAAATATGGACTGACTTACAAAATACAAAAATCCAGTTAGACGATATGCTATCTAAAAAGACAGAGTTTATAATACAACAATTGAGATACAACAACTTTGAATGTAATAACAAACCAGGTAAATTTCTTGCAAACCAACTTCAACGCAATCGGGAAAAATCTCTTAAAACGGCTATTAAAAGGGACAACTGGTGAATGCACACAATCACCAGAAGAAATTAATCACATTTTTTACAACTATTATCGCAACCTATACTCAGAAACTAACAAGCCTAACCCTGAGCATATTGAGGCATTCCTCAGTAGCTTAAATATACCTCAGTTAACTACTGATTATAAAGATATGTTAGATGCGCCACTTACTATAAACGAGCTGTACAGTGCTCTCGATAGTATGCCGAATGGCAGAGCACCTGGCCCGGATGGTTATCCGGCTATATTTTTTAAGCACTTCTGGTTAATGCTTGCTCCACTATTCTTAAGAGTGGTAACAGAAATTAAAACTAATGGTTACATACCCCCACATATGAATACAGCAGCAATTAAACTTTTATTAAAGCCAGAAAAAGACCCCACCCTTCCATCAAGTTACCGTCCGATTTCCCTAATTAACACTGATATTAAAATTATCGCTAAGGCTTTTGCATCTAGACTAGAAACAGTAATCGCGACAATCATTCATAGCGACCAAACAGGCTTTATTAAAGGTCATCACTCTAATAATAATATTAGGAGGCTCTTTAACCTTATTAGCATGTCACAGCGGCAAGATAAAAAGGCAGTTATTATATCATTGGATGCAGAAAAAGCTTTTGACAAAGTTAACTGGTCCTCTTTGCTGTTTTAAATAAATTTGGCATTGGGAAGTCATTTATTCACTGGGTGTCAGTATTATATGATTCTAGTAAAGCTACAGTTACTACTAATGGGATTATATCTCAGAGTTTTACTCTACAGAGAGGCACAAGACAGGGATGCCCACTGTCCCCTTTATTCTTTGCAATATTTATTGAGCCGCTTGCATTAGCTATACGCCAGGAAAGAAGGGTTCAAGGAAATAACTCTGGGGTAACAGAACACAAAATTAATCTATATGCAGATTATATTTTACTTTATTTAGAAAAGCCTGCTATTTTGTTAGGGGAAGTATTTAACTTAATAACTAAATTCTCACATTTATCAGATTATTCTATTAACTGGACAAAATCAACACTACTACCTATTACAGAAAATTCACCCTGCAAGCCAGGACCCACACTACTCATTTCCTATAGATAATTTTAAATACTTAGGCATAAAAATCTCACCTAAATTAACTGATTTAATTCATTTAAACTTTACTCCACTTCTGGATAGCATTTATAGTGACTTGGAGCGCTGGAATAATCTTCCCATTTCTCTAATAGGACGAATAGCCACCATTAAAATTAAAGTTTTACCCCAAATAAACTATTTTTTCCTCAATGATTCCATTTAAACCTACGTGTAACTGGTTCCAGTTGTTGGACTCGGCCATTACAAAATTTTACTGGAATAAAAAAAGAAGCAAAGATTAGTCTATCTACGCTTCAGAAAAGTAAATCCAAAGGAGATCTAGAGGCACCAAATGTTATGCACTACTATATAGCTAACCAGCTACAATATATCATTCTATGGGCACAACCCAACAGAGATACTAACTGTTGGCTGGAACTAGAACAGAAGGATTGTAATAACCTCAGACTTTTAGATTTACTCTTTATTAAAACATCGATTGCGGGCTTTCTCCCCTATGGCATAACCCCGACTTTCATCATAACAACCAATCGTTTTATTTAGGTGTGGGGGAGCAGAAAGGAATTACACATCTCCACCATCTTTTCTCAGTTAATATGTTTATATCAAATACATCCTTGCTCCAAAAATACAAAATTAAAAACTTAAATTTTTTACATTATCTGCAAGTTAAAAATATGATAAAGAAACAAATTCCAACACTTCGGGGTACGGTCCAACCGCCTGTTTTAGCTAAAGATATTACCAAGCTCTTTCCGACAACAACAAAAAACTCTCAAAAATATGTTACTTTCGTATACTGATAAAATGTATTTACCCATCTCGAAATGGGAGACAGACTTATCTATAGCTCCGGAATATGACTTTTGGATTCAAGTTTGTGATAACGTATTTAAAATGACAAAACATAAATTTACAACTTATCCAATCTAAAATTATTCATAGAACATATATTACTCAATATATGATCAAGAAAATGGGACTCTCAGACTCCGACATTTGTCTCCAGTGTTTACAAAACACTACAGACATTTGGTTATGCACTCCGGTTATTTATTTCTGGACTAAAGTCTTAGAAACACTTTCCGCTATCTTGGACTGCAGGATAGATACCCTTATCTCCAAACTTATGTTTGCTAGGTGACCTAACAACAACTGACTTACCACGTAAACAATTTCAATCTACACTTGTAGCCCTTACTATCGCAAAAAAAAACAATTCTTGTTAACTGGAAAAATAAACACACTCTGAATATCGACCAATGGTCTAACCTCCTCATAAATCACATTTCAATGGAAAAAATATCTGCGAATAAAAACCAAATATGAAAATGTATAGAATCATGGTCTACGTATATAGAATCTTTTCATTTAAATCTGCTTACTTAATTCTGCCTGTTAGCAAGAGCCACCACATCGCGATAACTTACATTGCTGTTTCTGTATTTGGCAATTTGTAACTAATGGTTGTGTTTTTATAGTCAGGAACCCAGTTGCTGCCAGCAAGATCGAGCAGACTACATCAAATGACACCTTACAGTCACCACTCCTCAAGATTCACTTCCAATGGGCACTAAGGGTTAATATTTGGAATCACTGCATGCCAGTGGGTTAACTCTATAGGTGCTGGCCCCCCCTGGCTGAGCGTGGGCGGCTCTGCCCCTCTGTTGGCTGCTGGGTGGCGGCTGCGTCTTGGCCGTTCTCTGGGTCTCTTGGGGGTGCTGCGTTGCGGTGCTCTCCCTGGTGTCCGGGGCCGGTGGCGTGCCCCGTTCTGCTGCATTGGGCTGGGGGCGCGGGCCGTGTTGGGGGCGCTCCTGACTCCTGGGTTTGCTCTCCGGCTGGTGGCACCTGAGGGGCCTGGGGATTGTGCCTTGGCGCTGCCGTGGCCTGGGAGGCCCTGGGGGGTTTTGCTTGCTCTGTCCTGGCCGAGGTCGACAGCTCCCCTCTTTGGTGGAGGTTTTCATGCATGCCGGATCCACCACACCAGCATCTATCGAAATTATAACACAATCTGCTTCTTCCTCTGGTCGTGGAATCGGTGGAGGTGGATGTCTGTGGATCTCACTCTGCTTCATCTATCCTTCCTTCCTTTCCTCAGTCTCTCCTTTGGTCTCTTGGGGTCTCCCTAATTTGTTGGAATTTAGATGTTTCTGGGGTTGGTGAAAGACTCTGGTTGGTAACCCGGTGGGTAGTAGGTGATGTCTGGTCGGTGCTGGATTTCACTTTCCTTTCTTTTCTTTGCTCCTTCCTCGGGTCACCTGACAACCTCACGACTCTAGCTGGATTCTGAAGTATTCGGTTTAGGTGAAAGTTATGGGATTTTTAATAGGTTTTAGGTGAATTAATGAGTACACACTCACACGCACGCACACACACACAGACAAACACATACGCAAATACTCAACGCACATACAAAACAAAAAAAATACAAAACAATGCATTTCTGTGTTTTACAATACTCAGAAATGAGGATAGATAGAGATATATACAGTAATGGTCACAAGAGAATAATTTGTGTCCTTGTGTTCGAGTAATTAACAAAATACAACCTTTAAAATAAAACTGCCACGTGAATTAAAATTCATATACTTTTAGATCAAAATAATACGAGTTATTAAAAAAAGCTTAATTTAAAAGAAAAACAAAATTATTCATAGTGAGGCATTTTCTACAAGTTGAGTCTGTTTTTGTCATTAAAAACTCTCAAAATAAGTTTCCTCCGCAGGGTGTCCGGGCTCTCCCTTAGAGATAGGGTGAGAAGTTCGGTCATCCGGGAGGGACTCACGGACGAGCCGCTACTCCTCCGTGTTGAGAGGAGCCAGCTGAGGTGGCTCAGGCATCTGGTTCGGATGCCTCCTGGAAGCCTCCCTGAAAAGGTGTCCCGAGCATGTCCCACTGGCGGGAGGCCCCGGAGATGACCCAGGACACGCTGGAGAGTTTCTCGACTGGCTCAGGAACACCTTGGGATCCCGCCGGAGGAGCTGGTTGAAGTGGCTGGGGAGAGGGAAGTCTGGGCATCTCTCCTAAAGCTGCTGCCCCCACGACTCAAACTCGGACAAGCGTTAGAAGATGGATGGATGGATGGTAAACATTTACACTCTCTCCACTAAGGAACAAATAAAAACATTTAGCTAATAATAATGGTCCTGAAGAGCTGGGGCCCTGACCATCGAGATGGAACGTGCAGCTGCCATCTGTCCATGCAGCTCCTCTCTGCACTTTAGGTGGTGGTCATGCTCCTGGCTCCTCTTCCACTACTTCCCACAGATAACCATTGCTGATGCAGATGTTGTGGAGGATGGAACAACAGGCAGCCACGTGGACGGTTAAGGTGGGTTGCATCTCAAGTGCTTAAAAAAAAAACTGAACACCATCTTGCCTTCATCATCCCAAAAGCTCTTTCTACAACAGATCTTTCTCTTGCATGATGTCGTTTAAACCGGGCTTCCACGGTGCTTCTTACAGGCTCCCTGTATGGGGTGAGAAGAGTGATGGGCCGATGGATGCAAGGATGCCCACCATCACCAAAGGTGATGAGTCCATTTGGGGGATAGAGGCTGTGGACAAATAGAGGGCTGTTCCTTAACACGGGATTCGTGGACAGATCCGGGGTAGCTAACAAACCAATAAACATGCTCAGGTAATCCCATTGAATTGAATGAAACAATTTTCTGTGAAGTTGTCCGTTTTCACGAGGGGGCTTGATCCGAATGTGGCAGCCGTCAAGTCACCCGCAGCAGATCCAGCGAGATCCTAAAAACCAGCTGCGATTTGGGGCAGTTTCTCCTTGGTTGGGAAGCGAATTACTTGTCTAGCTGAAGGACCTGGTTGGAAACTCTGTGGATCACATCATGGACTGTAGACCAAGGTATGTCAGACGCCCTGGCAAAGACACAGTCTATGGTGCCACTGGCCAACCAAAAGAGGAAGACGAGGACTTCTGTCGTGCCTCCAGCCTTGGTGTTCGGTGGTCTGCATGTATCCAACAAGTCGTGTAATACTGGCCTGGGTGAGCCAAAAATCAGTGCAGAGTTTAGAATTGCAATAAAAGTACATGCTGAGCAGGCGTACTTGATGGTTGGTTCAGCCAGTACTGATGTGTTCCATCAAATAAAAAACTCATAAAATGCAGTGGCGCCTCTTTGTTATGCCTATGCAGCACTTTTTATTTTTGCCTTCATGGTATTTTATACCGTGGACCTGAGCGGTTGGTCGTGTGCAGAATTGTTCGCTAGATCATGACGCGTGGTAGCGCCAAGAAGCGTTTTTTTTCCTTTATTAATAAAGTAAGTTACCTGTGGACTTCCAGCCCATTTTTTTGCTATCCAGCAGCTAGCTGATTTGCCACCCAGTTTGGTCCCTGGGCTCCACTTTGAACCACCAACCCTAACAACTCTCTTCCTAAACAAGATAACACAGGGAAACATGCAGCCGCTGCATCATGTCAGGTACGGTGGTCAAGTGATAAGCAACGAGGCAAAAGTAGTGAGCTAGCTGTCCGAATGGACCTTCTTCACAAAAACCGGGAAAACGGTCATCACTGTGAATCTCAGCTTCCGGACAGTTTATTAAGCGCTAGAAGCAAGATGGATCGTAGAGTACATTGCACACATCTGAAGCATTTGCCCAACATCACTTTTGCCGCTGTGAAAACTGAAATTGTACAAGAAAACTCCATAACGAAAAAAATAAGAATGAAGTGTACGCATTTTTCCACGAGAAACTTATTTTAAAATATCAATATGATCGTCTTAAATAAATCAAACTTGTATCTATATATTCGAGTGTTCTTCTTTGTTTCTTATTGACGTGCTGAACTGTGGGAACAGATTACTAAACTGTGGGTACAGTTAATGTCTTAGTGATAAAGAACTCAGCATTAGTATTTTAACACACAAAATTAGTTACTATGAAAAATACAATATATAAAAGTTAATTTTTTAGAGATCCATGGGTCAAATGGAGGGGCACAATCATTTTGGTGGGTGGGCACAGACCAGTATGGCCTGCCCATGGTAACGGGAAGAAGGATGGTTGGCGAAGCCTCTCAAAACAGTTTCTAATCCAGGGTGGGCACATCCCCCAATTTCAGCACACTTATCTCTATCATTCAAAATTACAATGATGGCTATTTCTTTAGTAGCAAACTTTTTTTTTTTTAAACTTGATTTTCATGTATGCGCAAACGCAATGTTGACTTTGCTTATTGTCAATTAGTCACAGACGGCATGGGTGGAGAAGTGGCGGCAGTAGGAGCACACAGAGGGAGGAAGCGAGCGAACAGAGACAAATGAGGTGCGGCAGGGAAAAGCAGTTCCATCTGGACACATTTAAACTATTATTATTATTATATTTTTTAAATCGGGTTTTATTTTCTTAAGATTTTCCTTGCCATTTGGGGTTCGATCAGGGGATGTCGTTAATATTTGACAACTGTGGGCATGTGAAGCCCTTTGAGACTCTTTTATGATTAAGGGCTATATAAATAAACTTGACTAAGAAAAATAACATTTTTTTTTCTTTAAAAATGGACCTTTGTAAATGCATGTACATACAGTACATTTCTAAACACTGTCCCAAATGAGTCTGACATATCACCAAAAGGGCACCAATATGGACTTATATTGGTAAGTTTATCACTGGTAATTGTAAGGTATCATTTTATGCATATTATGCAGAACCAAAATAAATAAAGCTACTGTGAAATGTTGAGTTATTGATGGTATACTTCCTCTGCATCAACGTGTTGTACCAGGATTGAGCGTTTCTACCTTAAAGTGTACCGCCAATGCCCCCTTTTGAAGGTATTGATGGGGAAATGGAGCAATATTGTAAAGTTTGATATAATATCTGGTGTTCATATTTTTGTGTCTAGTCTTGTATTTGCCAAAACAATTCTGCTGGTTAACTTTTAATGCTCATCGCCATGTTGGGGTGGATGTGAGGTGAACACGTTGACAGGCTGTCACTCACAGACGAGTTACTACAGAGTGAAATGCCAGATCGCTTCGCGATGGATGTAAATTAGTCATCTAGACTCGTATATTTATTATTATTTAATTGAAACATCATGGATATAACCTGACTCAACAGAGATGCTTCCAGCTTGCATACGGTAAGCGATTACATGTGCGTACAGTAGCGAGAAGAGACTCGGATTCGTCAAAAAATGCTGTATTGGATTGGGAGACGGCTGAGCAAAGATGACTTTCAACATGGTGACGTCACGACTTCGCTCCTTACAGGTAAGTACAGCTGCACGTATTAGAGGTCTTCAGAGAGATATTATATATGGAGGACCAAAACTGACAAAACTAAAAATAAATAAGTGACCAAATAAATGAATAAAAGTGAAAATAAAAACGGATATAAAAAAATATTATTCCAAAAATAAATGAAAATGGAAATTATATATATATATCCCTAAATAAATAAAAATTAAAACAATAAAAAATGAGATTCAAAAAATAAATACAAAAATAAATACACAAATAGAATTAAATATCAATCAATAAATAAATCGCTCTGCTCTCACATTTGTTTATTTCATGCTGTAGACGCTCTGTCAGGTCGAAATGTTATTCAAATGAGGTAGCGGTCCTAAGCGTGTCTTGGGTTGGGCTCCGCTGTTGCAAACTGCCTAGAGCAGGGATAGGCAAGTTTGGCCCTAGAGAGCCGCAGTCTTGCATGTTTTCGGTGTCTCCTGCCTCCACCCCAGGTGTTGACTGCGGCTCTCTAGGATTGAACTTGCCTACTCCTGCTTTAGAGTGAGCGAGAGTCATCCATTGCTAGAGCTCTCCATGCAAGCCGGCAAGACTTCCTTGTTCGCCGACCCGCTCTCTCGACCACTGAAAGGCAGTTTGCAACAGCGGAACCCAACCAAAGACACGCTTAGAGCCGCCCCCTCATTAGAATAACAGTTTGACCTGACAGAGCATCTGCAGCATGAAATAAATAAATGTGAGAGCAGAGCGTTTTTATTTATTGACTTGATATTTAATTCTATTTATTTTCACATTTATTTGTATTTTTTTAAATCTTGTTTTATATTTTATTTATTTAGTAATTTATTTTTTTAATTTTGGCAGTTTTTTTCCTCCATAATTATAAGCTTGCTTAAATACAACTAGTTTAACTAAAAACACATTCTGTATGTATTTTTCCTTCAGAGCACCACAAGTACACTTTTAACTGTGCATCAAATCCTTCAAAGGGGGGGAAAAAAAACAGTTAACTTTTTATGTATTAAAATCAAGAATTTATTCAGACTTCCAGTATCAGATGAAACATAAAACAATTGATTCCAACACAGCACAGAGTGTTAAATTGTGATTGAAGTGAGTGTAAGATGCAAACAACACGGCACGGGAGAGTTTTGCCCTCAGCGAATCCCTGAGGCTTTGATGGTGAGACGAACTTTATGTCACTTCTACTACCTGCCTCAGCTCATTTATTAGTGGAGCCAACTCCTTTTCCAAACTCATGATGAGACCTGAGAAAACAACAGGAGAATCACATCTCACTACAAGAGGAAAAAACTCGATCAATAAAATGCACAAGAGAAGCTTAACTGTTGTTTACCTGTGTTGGCACTGCTGCTAGCAATGAAACTGATGACAAGAGGTAAGCGGTTGAACTGCACAATCTGTTCAACACAGAGACACCAAACATGTCAAACCATAATCTACGAGGACATCAGAAAAGTAGATGGCTTCTTTTTTGGGTGAAATGTCTAACTTGATTCCTTATAGGAGAATGCTAAAATATTTGTAAACAATGCATGTTTAGGATCATCTTCTTTTCGGCTTGTCATATTTGGGGCTCTAATTAAAGGTTTTTCTGTGTTTTTATTTTATTTTCGTAATCTTGGGAGTATATTTTTTCTCTGATGCATTTCAATGGCTGTCAATTATGTGGATTATTGCTATGGCAGAAGTGAGACTGTATAAATACTAGGACTGTTAGTTTAACGCGTTGACTCATTCAAACCCACTAATAAATACGTTTTTTAATACTTTGTCCTTCACTCCCAAAAACTTATTTTTTATCCTTTTTTTTCTCAAATGTTTTTTTTATGCTAGAGCATACAGATGGCTTTGATGTAGCTTCTGACCTAAAGAGGTAGCTTAAAGCAATGGTAGGTATTACAAAAAAACGGCCAGCAGGTGACAGCAGAGTATAAGAGATCAGCCAGGGCTGTTTTTCCCCAGTGTTTTCAAAAGATTTGTGAATAATGATGAAACTTAGCTATATTCTAATGCTAATTGCTGCAAAACGGAAACAGATAGAAATACACTTTTTTCCTGATGGAAGAAGAGACTCTAATCTTTGAATGAATGAGTTAATTATATTAATTAATGCTACAAATTAACACAGTATGAAAATGAACATAATTACAGCTAGAAGTCCCACAGCCAAGCCATTTGACTTTTCTACATAGAATACCCAAAGGGCAGCCCAGTGGCTGGATTAGTCCCACCATTTATTTGCAAATGAGGCAATAACTGCCTCCAAGTGTTTTAGATAGTTTTGGATTAACATCCAAACACAGGTGTGATCAGGTCTACCTTTTGGCCTTTCTAATTTCAATACCAATAGGGGAGTTGGCGGCCCTTTTGCACAACTCAACAATGACCCTTGCCTTATGGATGCTAATGACAACTGTGGATTTATTCAGTTAGGTTCCATGAATGTGAAGTGAAATCTGCGCAAGCATTTGAAATTTGGCCCATTAAGTGACTCGTAGGCTGCAGTAGCACGTCACTTCCTAATGGCAATTAATTTCCTAATTTCAAATACTTGCGCCATTAGTCGAAAGCAGGGCGACAACAGACATGGTGACACGCGAGTGCGACGGGAGAGCGAGGCAAGCTTACTTGGACCTTTGAACGGCAAGTTTATTTAGAATAAGAACAAAGATGGGACTATTAACTCTTTCACTCCAAGCCATCTTCACTGAAGCAACCACCTTCACTCCTGGCTGTTTTACTGGATTTTGACAGATTTTGTAAGGCCCACAGAATATTGTGTTCGATTGCTATAAAAACATGGAACCTACCAAAAGAAAAATTAGAGTCTCTTCTTTTATCAGAAAAAAAAGAAGGTTATTTCTATTTGTTTCCCAGGGTTCTTGCAGGAATCACCAAGTTAATTTTTAGACCTTTTTAGATCATTATGAGAAATTTTTTAGACCAACTTCAAGTCATAGCAAGCTGGTTCTTTCTGGGTTTCGCGTGTGACTCGAGGGCCTTCACGCCCAAAGTCTCCAACTTTATATATATTTTTTGCTTACTTTGCAACAAGCCGAGTGCCTATCGCCTGCTACTTCCTCCAGCTAGAAAACGTTCAAGCCAATTCTTGTTAAACTAACACTAATCCATTTTACAGAAACACGCTGACAGTCCCCATTCTGACTAACTGCATAAAGTCGGTGGAGATGAAAACTTGAAAGGTACAGTATGCGGTAGTGGACACACTGGGCCACCTAATTATAATGCTACATTACCACGAATAGCGAAGGGAGTGTTTCGTCTCGCTTTACTCACTAGCGTTTCACTGCCGGAGTGTACACAGGCACGGAGTGTACACCGGAGAGAGGGGCTTTGTTTTGCTTCACTTGTCGCAGCCACTTCCACTACAGCAAAACTCCTCTCAGGGAAAAAAAAGTTTCAACATTGTAATCAAGTGGTCGCGGTGCAATAATGCTTTAGCTAATGCAGCTAAGGGTTAAGCCTTTTTGGGTGGTGGCCCTGCCAGAACCAGCACTGGCCCTGTATATCGCTAGCCTTGTACCGATACCTCTATCAGAATTTGGTCAATTTAACTTTTTTTTCTCAAAAAATCATTACTATTAATCATTCCCAAGTGTGTATTATTTATTTATTTTACAAAGGATTCTCCAAACTCGAGTGTTGAAAATTGCTTTCTTTCTTTGATGATGCAATGTCAATGATTGAACAAACGACAACACAGCACAATCACTAGAGCTTGTCACGCATCATTGCAAGCCATTCATCATTGCAAGCATGGCACCACTTAGCAAAAGAAAAAACAAAAACAAAAAAGATAACTGTAATAAGAGAGAAAAAAATAAGATAATAATGTAATGATTCCTAATAAGAGATCAAGTAATTCACAATTAGTAAAACATAACTGTAAAACATTATATACTATATATTAAAGTGTTGATTTCATCACATTTATTGATCAATTTTCTAGGGCCATTTATATTTTTATTGGTGTCGAGACACCCTGTACAATATACAATAAAATACATTTTATAAACTAAATACATACATAAAATAAAAGTAAAATATCTAGTGGCTATAAAAGTCACATTGTGCAAATAATTAAATTCAATACAACAGTGTGCCAGAGTAGCTCCCATTTTACAGTTCTCCATACAAACTGTAGTGTGTCCGACTGAACACTTGGTGGCTCACTGAGTTGCACCCACATAAGGACGTACTTCATAGACAGCCGAAAAAGAAAGCCACGAAGTGAAGAGATAGTGACATGTGCTAACTTCGAATCAAAGTGAATAAAGACAAATACAAGACTAATTGCTGAGAATGCTGCACAGATCGTCAAACTCAATGTCCGCTACAGGCACAGACCCAATTGAAAACTATTTGCGGCGATTGAAGGCTTTTATCTGCCTTGATCCGAATGTAACGGTGTAGCTTAGCTAACCGCTATGAACTACCCGCCTGTCCGAACTATATTGACTAAAAAACAAACGCACCGCCTCAAATGCCCCCCTTCGCTTTTGGTGTTGACTTTTTCAGCACGCAGACAGTAAAAACAACAATGCAACAGGCACATTTTTTTCCCTACAGAAAGTTCTCAAAATGGATGGAGCGGATATAAGAATTTAAGACTTAGGGTATATTACATTTTAGGCCTGGTATAAAAATATGGGTGTTTTTAAAAGACATTTAAGGCCTAAAAATTAAGTTTCGAAATTTTAAACTTTTTTAGACCCTGCAGGAAAGTTTTGCAGCAATTAGCATTAGAATATAGCCAAGTTTCATCATTATTCACACTCTTGTTGAAAATACTGGGAAAAGGATCTTGTTGCAACATGGCCCTGGCTGAACCTCTTATACTCTGCTGCCACCTGATGGCCGTTTTTTGTTATAACTACCAATGCTTTAAAGCTACCTCTTCCTGTCAGAAGATGCATCCAAGCCTTCTGTATGCTCTTGCATAAGTAAACATAAAAACTGTATAAATAATTTAGTAGGAGTGAAAGAAAAAAGAAAAAGAAAAAAAAAACATATTTACACATTTTAGGGTTTGAATGAGTTAAGAAGAACGCAGTGGTTTGTACCTTGTGTAAAAAAGAATTTCCTAGAATTCAGATTCTTTATTTGGGGACCTTTAGCAGATATTAGATTAAAATCGATTCATTAATTACAAATATGTAATTCATTAGATTTTTTTTTAAACACCTGACAGCACTAATAATTATATACTATAAATAGAATAATAATATAATAGGCTACTGTAAAAAAATATATAATAGCAATAGAAAAGTTTAAATAGATATATTTCTCCATCTTCTGATTGAATTGGAGATCGAGTATAATTTTTCAAACTCGCTGATTGACCCTAAAACTGATCGCATAAAGCCAATTTTGTTTTTAACATACAGTCAATTAACAAGTTATTTAAATAGACATATTGCTCCACCTTCATATCGGTTCGGTGATCGGATGTTTTTTTCTTAAGTCTCTGATCAGCTCCAAAAATCCTGATCATGTAAAGCCTAAGCTAAACAATATTTAAACGCTGTCTGCAGTTTGACCTGGTAGCTGTTGTAGTAGCAGATAATACTCTTGTTTTTGGAGAGGCCCAGCTTGCTGCCTTGATCTGTTGCCAGAGCAAACGTGGACAGGAAGCCTGGTCTCAGCGCATGGACTGGTACGTTGTCATTGGCAACTGCAGGAAGAATGTAGGAATATATTATCTCTATCACATAAGGCAGAACATGCACTGCTACACACGTTTTCAAATTTTGAGAACAACATGTAAAGATGGGAGAAAAAAAGTAAGGCAATCTTTGGATTTAATAATTAGTCTTGTTGCCTTTAGCAACAATAACCGCAATCAAATGTTACCTGTACTTACTAAAACTAACAAAAGTTCAAGTAAACCCAAGGAATTAAAAAAAAAACACACACACACACAAAAACTACAGCACAGCTAATATTAGAAATCTGATAGATATATACAATTGCAATTCAAATTGCAGATAGTAGAATTTAATTTCAAATAAATTCATGCATCCATTATCTGAGAAATTCCGAGTTGAGCAGATTTTATCCTCACAAGGGTGAATGCCAGCCAACCGCAGGGCACACACAGACGAACAACCCTTCACACTCACCATTGTCAGGTTTCCATCCCAATGTTTCAAAAATTTTAAGCAAATATTGGGAAAATGCGCAAAACGGACATGCTTATGCCCGTTTCCATCTGTTCTTCTTTTGCGAGTATTGCGATAAGACTCTGCCGCTGTAGGTGGCGGTATACACCATATAGATGGGGTCCACCAGTAATTTAAAAGAAGAACAAGAACAGGAAGAAACTGTGCCGTGCGATGACGTCGTACGAGTTTTCTTTTGTAATTTTTGATAAATCGTAGCGTTTCTTTACTGTTTTCTAAAACTGCATTAATATTCGGTTCTTTAATTAATTCCAAATAGATTTCTGTTTCGTCGTCCCCCCAAACATACCTTACTTTATCGTCCGACATGGCTATAAACGTACATGTGATGTAATATCTGGTCAAAACGTGTGACTTGCATCAGGTCTTGCCAGTGGTTATTCACAAAACCTGTTTCCATTGCCAAAATTCGCCTTTTCCTTTTTTTGATACGCTACAAAATCAACTCCCTCCAAGCATAAAAACTTTTTAGTGAATTTTGGACCCTATTTCGAATTTCTAGCGTTTCCATTCTGTTTTATTTTCACATTTTTTGAAAATTCAAATAAAAATTGGTGCATGGAAACCCCATTAGTCACATCTGGGGACAATTTAGACCAGGGCTGGGCAAACTGATTGTGTTAAAGTGATTTTTTTCTTCTCAGATTAAAACTTGGTAAATCGAGTGGCAAACTCGTTTTTGTCACGTGCCACATCGCATTTATGGTTTCCCTTGGTGGGCCATTATGACTGAAACCATATAAATGTATGATTGCCTTATCACATTGATAACAAATTGTTGCATAACTAATTTTGAGATAAGCTTGTAAAAGATTGTCTGGTATGCTAATTTTCTAATAATTTTAAAAGAGAGGTTGGTAATAAAAAACACTTGCAATATCGCAACGTTTAGTGAAAGTGAAGACAATTTGCAATTTGGGGTATTTTACCAAGAAACAAGTCAACACATGATTTGGAGTGTTTTTGATTTTTTGCTGTGCCAAATGATCAAAGCAGGTTCTTTACATAATTGACAGTTCAGTCTTTACTTTTGTACTTCATGACATTTCAGGATCTGCACACTTTTACTTTCACTGAAGTATTGGACATCAATTAGTACTTCCCCTTTAAGTAACACACAGATTCCTAATTTTGGCCCATTATAAAACAGTGTCCAAATGGTACCATATTGCTTCAATACCTTTAACAACAGGAACTCCATCTCTGTCTGTGACCACAATTGCGTGAAGACCTTCAACACTACATGAAAGCACAAAACAGATTACAGTGCAGGGTTTAATGCTACGTTCAGACCGAACCATAAATATTGCGACGCTAAGCTGGTCTCGCGCTTTTGTTTGCGGGGTACAGTGCAGGGTTTAATGCTACGTTCAGACCGAACCGAAGTAATAGAATATTTGGCATTTAGCTTTTTATGTTTTATATCTTATTCAAGCCATTCCTTATGGAAGGATTTAAGCAGACACAAAAATGGGCCCAGCGCGGTAAAAGATCAATCATGACTGATCAGTTTAAGTGAATTAAACTCAAAATATTGAATATTAAATATTTAAAAAGCAATAATGTGCTGACTTCCATTGTATTTATTTAAGGAATATCTACTGGCCCAGTCACATAGTGACCATGGGCTATTGTTAATGTAGAACCCTGCAGTGGAATCTCAGATCATGAACAAACCGTTTACAAATGAATTGGTTAGAATAAACTTTGACAAATATTTAGTTGACAACAAACACATCATCCATGCAAAACACACATGCTGTGTTATTAGACCCATCTGTCATGTAATTCACATGCAGATAATTATTTTTTACTTAGCTTTTTTTTGTTGTTGTTATCTCTAAATTAGCTCTCAGTATAACTCCCACACAAGTAAAGAGTCAATCTGATTTTGCTATTGGAGCAGTCTGGCACCTCTGGCATAGAACGGATTAGTTATATTTCCATTCATTTTAGCTTAGGGAAAATTGCAAACATCATGGATGGCAAACAAGTTTTCGAACTAATAAGTTTATGGACCGAGGCTCCACTATTTTTACAAATGTCTTCACCTAATGATCTGAACTATATACAGTAACAAAATAATTTTACATCATATTTTATACATACCTTTGCAACTGTTTGTACAGGTATCTTTTTAAATCCTGCAAAAGAAAAATGTTAGATGAAGACATTAAAAAAAAAATTTACATAGGAACATGTCTCAGAAACGTACCCAAATTTGTATGCTTACTATGAACTTTTATCACTAACTTATGCTAATCAAGTAGTAAAGTCAAAATTATAGTAAATATTTCTATGAAAAAAATACCGACTTCAGAACAATCAAGTGAAAAACAGCAAGTAAGGCAGAAACTAAAAGTGCTGGATGGTGATTTACACTTATACCGCAGAGCAAACTAGGTAGCCATTTGTAGCCGTTTGTGGCCTTGAAATATAGGCCGTTTAAAATCCTGAAAACTGATGACATACTGTACGTATAACAATGCTACAAGTTGAATCTCTCCCAAACTTAACTACAGACACAGTCTACTGAGAATTAATGGAATTGGTTGTTTTTAAAATTTGCTTGCAAAGACTCCTACTGCTTAAGGCAAGTTAAATTCAAAACGTATCGATTCCATTTGAAATTAAATTTAAGACCAGCTTCACAATGCTCCCAATGTACCATTTTGTCCAGAGTTGCTATAGACATAATCGACGCACATCTCATTTTAAAACCACATCACTGTTGGGCTGGGCAATAAATCCAATTAATTCGATACATTGTCATTTTAAAAATCGAATTGTTGAAAATGTGCTTAATCGTGAAAACGAGTTTTGTACTACGCTGATGTGTGAAACCCGGAAGTCCGTGGCATCTACACTATTGACGTTGGTTACTTATTCGAATGTTTAATCTATTTTAGATTGATACAGTAATACATATGAAATATACATTTTCATTAAAACACTGTAAACTGAAGTGGGCCAGTCTGAGCCATGAAATTCCAGGGCTGAAAATAACTGCCAGTCCGGCCCTGAATGCAGCAATAGTATACTCACATCAGCCATGGTGGCTAGTCTTCTCACGTGTCATTCAATTCTGTTGGCAATAGGAACAAAACACTTAATACACCCGATGTTCGTTAAAACAAACAAGAAAATGACGCAAGGTTAAGTTTGTAAACATCAATGGACACTAACGTGCAAGCTAACTAGCGCGAGTTTGCTCCGTGATGATTATAAGATATACGAGGTGAATACTGAATATCTAACGTAACTGAGCAAAACCGCTTGGAGAAACACGAAACGACCCCACATACCTGTCCTCTGGAAAGAAATTAAAAACTGCAATAACTGTGCAAACTGTAGAAACGCACACCGTCTACTGTCACCAACACAAACGTCAACGGTGGTCACGCGCACAAAGTCACATGACCTGCTTGTTTTCTTTCCGCCTTTTGAGAAAGACTTGAGGAAAGTCAAAGCTGCGCAATTGGCGCACCGCGACGCCACAACAGCATCTTAACTTCATGCAATAAGTCTGATGGCGAATATTTAACTGGTGTAAATGCAGTTTTCCATAATTGCAATAATGAAACTGTTATGAACGTTTAAGGTTTTGTCAAATGGATAACTGAGTAGTCACTGACGATTTTATTGATGTTTACGTCAAAGTTAAGGAGTTCATGAGTAAAACCTACATCAATTTGGGATAATGTATATTGAGATAATGGGTTTAATTGTTAGATTACATATTATCGTGTAATGCATAATAATGCATGGATGACTATGACAGCTAATCAGATGTTTGCTGATGTTTTAAACCTAGAAATGGTTAGATCACATTAAATCAAAAGAAACAGCAATACATCTAATGTAATTTACCTCCTTGAGATATAACTGTATGTATTTCAGTATTATTTTGTTGAAAACACAAGGCAGGACAAGGACAGTTGTGCAAATCCATAAATAGCAAGATATTAATAGCTTGCTTTGCAGGAAACCTCACACTACAGTTGATTCCTCAATGCTGCCACACAACTAGTGAAGTAACAGAGAAGTGGCCTTCTACCTTGTTACTGCTGTATGCTGCAAAAACAGAAAGGTGAGTTTTTTTTCTGAAAGGTTGTTTTTAGAATGTACAGGACATTAATTTAAGATTCAGCATATTTATTTCATTTGTCATACCATATGAGCAGCAAAAACAGAACCGTAGCAATGAAATTATCCCAAGAGAATCCTCCCTAAACTTACGCTATTGATCTTAAGTTTTTGTATCAAACCCCCCCACAAATCTATCTATCTATCTATCTATCTATCTATCTATCTATCTATTGAAGGTATTAGTTGATTACTATATTAAGTGTAATCTTTGCGTGTTCAAAAATAATTGAAAAATGAGATCTGATGAAGAAGCTTCTTTTGCAAAAGATTTATTTTAGGAGCTCCTAAAAGACACAAGACATGCTTACATTCAAAGGTGATGTTAAGCCTCGAGTGTGTCCATATGAAAAACACACAGTCGCTTTATAGAGGAAAAAAGCATACTCCTCCTCTGAGGCTGGACAAAGGGTTAGCAATTATAATAAACAGACAAGTGATTCATTGACATGTTTACTCCAGTTTCGTCCAGAGCCGGAAATATATGACTAGACAGGTACGACCCTGCGACCTAGACTCCCTAAGACCCACAGTGTTATCAACTTGAGAACATGCATGCCTCCCATGTGCATTCCTGTCTCACCAGCTGGAAGGGAGTGAAAAGTGTTATTCATTACACTACAGTTATATGTCCAATATATTTCACACAAACATTATCAGTTAAATGGCATCTATATACTATAAGTAAATTCATAAACAGTAAAAATATGCTTAGAAAATGTTAAATGTCTTCAGTATCTATCTATCTGTCTGTCTGTCTGTCTGTCTGTCAATTTCACTTTGTGTATATGGGCCCTATTTTCATGCCCAGTGCAACTCAAGCGTAAAGTGCAGTCTAAAAGTACGCATGTGTGGAGTTTTCTTTCTTTTAGTATATTTGTAGACACGGGCAGGTATAAATGGGCTTTGTTTCTTGAAACTGAAATGATATTTTCAAAACTGCAAGTTCATTTGGCCAAACAGACTTACATTTGTGCACAATCATCAGTTCATTAGAAAAAGCACATATCTATCCCAAAACTGCTCACTCATGCTTCACTCCAAGTTCCTTTCCCAAACAAAGAGTCAATAAGTACTGTCACAACTGCAAAGATCCTTCTTAATTGCTTTGGCTCATCTGCATTCACTTAGTGCTTTTGCCAAAAGTAACTTGGATGATTTTGCACAACACGATGGATCATCTGCAAAAGCTCATATCTCTCCCAAAACAGCTTACCTATGTGTCAAAATCAAATTTCTATGTCATACAAGTAGTCAGTGCCCCCAAAATGCATCGTCCCTTTGGCATTCTGTGAGCATTGCAGGTCAAAATCATTAGATGTTTTGTCACAACAGCAGAGGTGCCGCCAACAAAATACAATTATATATAAAACTGAGGGGGGGGGGGAATTTTACAAGAGCAGTTTTCAAAGTTTGTGGTTTGGTGGATGCCGCCCGTCCTCCGGTGCCCCCATCTCCCCTTCTGCCCCTGGTGTTCCGTCCCTCCGCGTGGTGGGGTGGGCGCGGGTGCCCTCTCCGCTCAGCTGCCCGGCCACCTCTTCGGCGCGGATGCCTGGGTGCGGTGTGTCCCCGGGGTCTGGGGTCGGGGGCTGGGGGGCTGTCGGTTGGTGGGGGTGGGGGCGGGGCGGCTTGGTTGGTGGGGGGTGGTGGTGGGGGTGCCGGGGTGGGGGGTGCTGGGGTGGGGGGGGGCGTCTGGGGATTTGGGGACCTGGGGGCGGTTGGGGTGGGTGGCGGGGGTGGGGGGGTCGCGAGGGGAGCGGGGGTTATGGGCCGGTGGGGTGCCTGGTGGGCCTGCAGTGCCCCGTCCTGCTGCGTTGGGTTGGGGGCGCGGGCCGCGTTGGGGTGGGGGGCGCTCCTGCTCCGGGGTTTGCTCTCCGGCCGGTGGCCCCTGCGGGGCCCGGGGGTCGTCCTTTGGCGCGGCCGCGGCCTGGGGGGCCCTGAGGTGTTGCGCTTGCTCTGTCCTGGCGGGGGTCGACGGCTCCCCTCTTTGGTGGAGATTTTCATGCATGCTAGAACCACCACACCAGCATCTATCGAGACTCAGACACAATTTGTTTCTCCCTCAGGTCATTGATTCGGTGGAGGCTGGTGTCTGTGGATCTCACTCTGCTTCGTCTGTCCTTTCTACCTTTCCTCAGTTTCTCCTTTGGGCCCTTGAGGTTTCCCTGATTTGTTGGAGTTTGGATGTCTCTGGGGTTGGTGAAGGTTAGTGGCCCGGTGGGTGGTGTCTGGTCGGTGCTGGGCTTCGCTTTTCTTTCTTTTCTTTGGTCCCCCTTCGGGTCTCCTGGCGGCCCCACGACTCTGGCTGGATTTTGAAGTGTTCGGTTTAGGTGAACGGTATGGGAATTCTTATTTATTTATTTTTTATTTTTTTCTCACGCACGCACGCACACACGCACACACACACGCACGCACACACGCACACACACACGCACGCACACACGCACAAACACACATACAAAATAAAAAAAAAATAAAAAAAAGGGAGAACAATGATGATGACATTTCAAATGATCAATACTGAGATCTCCCAAGAAAAAAAAAGAAAAAAAAAAAAAGTTTGTGGTTTGACATACTCCACACAGTCAAGGAAATTGCAACACTTTTTATTGACGCAAAGTTACTTACACATTAGAGTGTAACAATAGAAAGTGTAAGCCGAAATCTGTATATTCATGAAAAACTAATAACTAAAATTATACCTAGCGCACAGCGTAAAAGAAGAACCAACTACTGTAACAGTTTCACTACACAGTAAATTCTGTCGAGTAAATTTGACTCTATTTAGAGTGGGACCAAATAGACTCAGTTTTAGAGTAATATTTACTGTACACTTGGAAGAATGTAAAATAAAAATGTGAAAAATAAATAAGTAAAAGTCACTCATGGGTTGAGGAACAAACTTATGACCTTCAGCTTTGGAGGCAGCCAATCGACGCCCTGAGCAACAGAGCTCCTGCTGTTTGTTACTGTACTAAGTATATCGCTCGTGTCAGCTGGAATCTTCATAACTCCGAGACCAAAAACATCTTGGAATTAAGCAAACAGTAGAAGTGGCGTAGCTCAGGTGGTATTGCAGCCGTCCCAACCTGAAGTTCCTCAACCCTTCAGTGACTTTTATTTTTTTGGTCAATTCTTTATTTTACTCTCTTCCAAGTGTAAATATTACTCTAAACTTGTTATGATTGGTGTCCTGTCTGACTTGTAAGGTTTTGTTTGCACCTGTACTCGTCATCCTGTTCCCTTGTGTCATCCAGTCATCTCCCCCAGCCACTTGTGTCTTGTCCAGGTGTCTATCGTTGTCTCGTCAGTTGGCTTGTATTTAGTTCCCTGGTTTTGTACAGTCTTGGTTGGATCATTGTCGCTGTCACCACTCTTGTGTTTTGTTGTTACTTCGATTTTTGGTCTTCTCAGATCTTTGTTGGTTTTGTTCACCCAGTACCCCTGGTAGGGTTTTTGTTAAATAAAGCGTTTTCAGTATTACATGCATCCCTGCCGTGGTTCTCCTACCTCCATGCATTTGGGTCCTCCAACCCCACCGTGACAAAACTGAGTCTATTTGGTCCCACTCAAAATAGGGTCAAATTTACTCTACAGAATTTACTGTGTAGTTACTATCGTCACCTTCCCCCTCTTGACCATCCATACACTGCTCTTTGTTTGGCCAAAGGTCTTGTCATGTTTACTTTCAGTCTTGTTTACTCCCTGTCATGTTTTCCCCTTGTCTTGTCATTTCCTGTTTTAGTGTGAAAAGTCTGACTCCTCTCGTTTCTGGTCACTTGCCCTTCCTCGTGTGGTGTCTGTGTCAACCTTGATTGTGTCCACCTTTCCCCATTACCCTCATGTGTCATCCAATCAGTGCCCTCAGCCAGGTGTGTCTTGTCATGTCATTAGTGTTGGTGTATTTAGTCGGTTGTCTCCCCCCTGTCTGTGTCGGTTCATTTTTTGCTGTTGCCACGTTCGTAAGTCTTTCGCCACGTCACGCTGACCTCTTTGCCTTATCCGGATCCATGTCATGTTGTTAGTCTCGCCTTAGTTGTTTTTTTCATGTTTTGCTTCAGGTTTTGTTAGTTCCATTTGTTTTGTACTTTGAAGTTAGCTTTTTTTTGATTTGAAATTAAAACCTCTTTTGGACTGCACCTCTGCCTCCTTGCTCTGCCTTCCCGCATCTGGGTCCTAAAGCCCCACTTTGTTGACAGAATGAACCGACCAAGATCAGACCCAGCGGGAAGCTTCCGTAAGCGACCGGCTCGTCGTCGGTCGACACGGAAGCACCATCAGCCTGCCATCCAATCCCATTCCATCCAAGTAAGCTCCTTTTCACGGTATTTGTCTTCTCTTCCCCTTTTACACGATCAGCAAAACGCACTCAAGTCTCTGCCCTACGACACCATTTTATCGCCTCAATGTTTTTTAGACTCTGACATCTCCGATGATGAAGATGAAGGTCCCTTTCCCATTAATGCACTTACGGATTACAGTTCCGAATCTGACTCCGAATTGGACTTTTTCACCAGTTTAGTTCCCCACATGTTTTCTTCACAGTTTTCATTTAGGGATTATTTTGACACCGGGTCATGTCACCCCTCCTCACCTGGGTCTCCGCCGTGTTCACCACACCGGTCCCCATCGCGTGCACCTCATAGCCCACCGTTACCGCCACGTCATGACATAGTTTCCCCTTTACCTGGTTCCTTACCCACTCCCGTTAGTTTACGTCACGATCCTTCACTCTCGGTATCCTCGGGTTATAGTCTCCCTATTGCTCCTCACTCCCCATGGTGGCAGGCTGATGAGGCTCCGGCTCCGCAGCCTCAAGTCCCTATCGTGCCAGGTCAGCCAATGTCCAAAGTCCCCGAACCACGTCAGCCGATGTCCAAAGTCCCCGAACCACGTCAGCCGAAGTCCAAAGTCCCCGAACCACGTCAGCCGAAGTCCAAAGTCCCCGAACCACGTCAGCCGAAGTCCAAAGTCCCCGAACCACGTCAGCCGAAGTCCAAAGTCCCCGAACCACGTCAGCCGAAGTCCAAAGTCCCCGAACCACGTCAGCCGATGTCCAAAGTCCCCGAACCACGTCGGCCGTCGGAGCCTCAGGTCCCCGAGCCACGTCGGCCGTCGGAGCCTCAGGTCCCCGAGCCACGTCGGCCGTCGGAGCCCCAGGTCTCCGAGCCACGTCTGCCGACGCAGCCCCAGGTTCAGCCTTCAGGTCTTCATCCACGTCGGAGCCGATATTTTCCCTTGCATTGCTGCTAGGAAAAAAAACGGTGTGAATGTCTCAACCATCCTCTACACTGATTCCCTGTGACATGCTTGAACAATTTTGATAATTGAACAGATGATTTTGCATATTATGACTTACACGCTGAAATCCTGCTGACATGTTTAGGAGAGGACAGCTAGTAGACTGAAAAACAACTGATCCAGTTAGATCAGCAAGATCTATCCATTTGGAAAATGTGCTAAATGTGGGCATATTGTGCTAACTGTAGACTGTAACAGATCCACTGAAACAATTGAGACATGTATTAAGACATTGGCAATTTGATGAAAGCAATGAGAAATGCCATTCAGTTGAGACCAATTGTAAGGTACATCCATCCATTTTCTTACATCCATTTTCTTAACCGCTTGTCCTCACAAGGGTCGCGGGGCAATTTTAAGGTAGTTTTGGGATTTGTCCATGGTATTTTGAAAATGTCATCTCAGTTTCGAAAAATGTGCCAAACCTATAGAGAAAAACTGTAATTAGAGTTAGGGTTCACACTTTAAGCATGGAAGAATGTTGTATTAATGGAGCATTAAGCCTTAAAATTTGATTTCAATGCTGTTCAAACATGAAACAGATTGCAACCTGTTTTTTAAATACAGTGGCTCACAGTTATAAGCCTGAAGTACATTTTTATACTAATCTTACAGTCTAAATGTACAAGTTTACTGACCTATGAACCGTGATACAGATCGAATCGCAAGGTACTAGGTAATTCACACCCCTAACGCAAAGTATGCTTATCAGGACCTGGATGAAATTCTCCACTTGCAGATGATGAAAAGTCATCAAAGCAAGTTTTGACCCTCAAAAAGAGGTTTGGACTCATGGGGTCCACCTAAATGTCCCCACAAGGACACGTGGTCCCCACAATGATAGTAAAAACCCAGAAAATGGTCCCCATGATGTGATATAAACCCGCGCGCACGCACACAGTAGTTGTCCCGCCGTCAATGTGGTGCTTTTAAAAATATGTAGGTGATGATAATAATAACACGTTTAATGAATTGATTTTTTTTTTTAAATAATTCAGAGGGTTCGATGCATGCTGTCGTCATATTTATGATTAAAATGCAATGACATCAACTACACCGAATCGCAAGGTACTAGGTAATTCACACCCCTAACGCAAAGTATGCTTATCAGGACCTGGAAGAAATTCTCCACTTGCAGATGATGAAAAGTCATCAAAGCAAGTTTTGACCCTCAAAAAGAGGTTTGGACTCATTGGGTCCACCTAAATGTCCCCACAAGGACACGTGGTCCCCACAATGATAGTAAAAACCCAGAAAATGGTCCCCATGATGTGATATAAGCCCGCGCGCACGCACACAGTAGTTGTCCCGCCGTCAATGTGGTGCTTTTAAAAATATGTAGGTGATGATAATAATAACACGTTTAATGAATAGATTTTTTTTTTTAATAATTCAGAGGGTTCGATGCATGCTGTCGTCATATTTATGATTAAAATGCAATGATATCAACTACACATATCAGTAGAGTGCTGAATCTGTTTGCCTATGGTTTACTCAAATCCACCAAAATTGCGTTACACCACCTGTGCCAAAACTTAGACCTGCTTTTAGCTGCTCTAAGGTCTAGTTTACTTTCTGTCACCAAAGGGTTAGTTGGGCATGTAATGGCAAATGCCTTTGGTCCACCAGAACTCCCAACAAAGCACAGTGCGGTCTGCCAAATTGCCAAATACATTTAACTAGACTTTCCCCATCACAAAAATGAAGATGCAGCAGCTTTTACACCGATTCTGTGTTGACAGGGAGAAAACTTGACGAAACTTGAATGCACAGGAAACAAAAGACAAAATCCCTCGGCACACTACATTTTCGGCAAATGACCTTTGCTGCCGGGGACCATAGTGTAAATGTACAATAACATTAGCTTTTAATTTGAAATTAGCCCTCAATGCTTGCAAGTTTAAACAGATTGAAGTTCATCAGATCTGTTTAGATTAATTAAATGTTCAATCATTGAACATTTTATTAATTGTTTTGTTTATTAATATTTGTATTTATTATTTATTATAACATTTTATTAATCTTTGTGACTACATATCACTTTCATTTTTGCAGTTAGATTTATTTATTTATTTTTCATGCATAGTAACCTGCAAAAGGAATGCAAAGGAAAGCTACAGTTATTCATTGCAATTGCAATTCTAGTTGCAATTAATGGAGCCTACAAATCAGTTACAGTATAATGCATCCCCTCAACTGGGATAGAGCTAATTTACGACATAATTCCAGTACAATAAAAAAAAAAAGATTTCATCCAGATTTTTTTTTCTTTTTTCATTTCATTTATTTAGGCACATATTAAAAATACTTATAAACACAACAAATCAAATGTAGTTGTAACACATTTGGGTTAAAAAAGAAAAGAAAAAAATTGGTCATGCCAGGAAAACTCGAAAAAACCCTCAAGGAGCTTGACTAGAAGGGCTCCCTTAGGTCAGTTTTTAAGAGCAGTCAGAGCAAACAAACATAAGCAATCAAAGCTAACAAACATAAGATAGGAAACAAATGCAAAAACAATGATTCAGAAAGTACAATTATGGATTATTTATTCAGCAATATGTTTTTAATAGACTTCTTAAATGATCTTGAGGAAAATTTTACCGGGCTAGGAGGAAGATAATTCCATATCAAGGCGCCTCTGTATGTTATTATAAATTGGGATGAAGTGGTCCGTGATTTTTATTTTTGGGGGGAGGGGGGGACAAGGCGAAGCTGAAGAGCTGCTCGTGTTGGATAGCTGTGATTCTTGATTATTTGCAGTAAAAAAAAAAAGATTAAAAAAAGGAACGTTGATGATGGTGGAGTGTTCTGTTCAATGAACCAAATACAAATTGAGTTTGTTGATTTGATAGATATTAAGTTTGTGGAATAATGGTAAACAATGGCTCCTGCGTGCAGAACAAGTAATAACAGCAGACTTTTGCAGGCAGAGAATTGGTCCCAATTTAGTTGGATGAGTACTGGCCCAAGCGATATTACAATAACTAAGGAAGGGGTGAATTGTTGAATAATGAAATTTGAGGTTTCCAGGTCATCAGGTTTCATCGCTAAGTACACCAAGAAAGTGGCTTGATTTGACTTTAGTTATTGGCATATTATCAATGAGTACAGGAATATTTGCAAGATAATTTTTATAATTTTGACCAAATAAAATAAAATGGGGCGGCACGGTGACTGACTGGTTAGCACGTCGCCTCCCAGTGCAGAGGACGTGAGATTGAGTCTGGGCTTCGGCCTTCCTGGGTGCAGTTTGCATGTTCTCCCCGTCCTAACGTGGGTTTTCTCTGGGTACTCCGGTTTCCTCCCACATTACAAAGACATGCATGGCAGGTTAATTGAACACTCCAAATTGTCCATAGGTGTGATTGTGAGTGTGGAGGGTGTGTGCTCTGTGTGCCCTGCGATTGGCTGGCAACCAGTTCAGGGTGTACCCCGCCTACTGCCTGAAGCCAGCTGGGATAGGCTTCAGCGCCCCCCACGACCCTTGTGAGGACAAGCGGTTAAGAAGATGGATGGATAAAATAAAATTTATTTCTTAATATTGAGAGAAAGTTCACTGATTTTGAACTATTTTGCAATATCTTCCAGTTCTTTGCTTACAACATTCATGAGAGTTGTAGGATTTTAATGTTGCTCTTGTGTTTCTTTTTCAGTGGAACAGGGGTATCATTAGTATATGTTGTGGATCCTACGATGGAGCAGCTATACAATGAGCAATTCTACCAACCTACACAACCTCCTGGAACTGCCCATAACGTAAGGCCTGATTCTTCTGAAGAGGAGCTCCCCCTTCTTGAAGGTAAAAACATAATTTTTTGGGGTTGATTGATTGATTGATTGAACATATAAGCATTAGATATAAAAAAGCAAGAACTTAAAGAAAGAAAATGACCATCAATAGTTGTCACAATTCAGCACAGTTTACATGTTCAAAGGGAAAAGGAAGAAGCACAAGAAATTATCTAGTCCTACCCCTTATTACCCATGTCAATACACTAGTAGGTTATTCATTTTCAATATGGAATGTCAACTTTCTGGCAGGGAAGGAGCCCGAGCTGGTGTGCAAGGCCGAGAAGTTCCGACTAGATATAGTCGGACTTGCCTCCACACACAGTTTGGGTTCTGGTACCAATCCTCTCGAGAGGGGCTGGACTCTCTTCCACTCTGGAGTTGCCTGCGGTGAGAGGCGCAGAGCAGGTGTGGGCATATTTATTGCGCCCCGGCTAGGCGCCTGTACGTTGGGGTTTACCCCAGTGGACGAGAGGGTAACCTCTCTCCGCCTTCGGGTCGGGGGACGGATCCTGACAGTTGTTTGTGCTTATGCACCGGACAGCAGCTCAGAGTACCCACCCTTTCTGGAGTCCTTGGAGGATGTGCTGGAGAGCGCTCCCTCTGGGGATTCCCTCGTTCTGCTGGGAGACTTCAACGCTCACGACAGTGAGACCTGGAAGGGCGTGATTGGGAGGAAGCCCCCCCGATCAGAACCCGAGCGGTGTTTTGTTATTGGACTTCTGTGCTCGCCACGGACTGTCTATAACAAACACCAAGGGTGTCCGTATGTGCACTTGGCACCAGGACACCCTAGGCCGCAGTTCGATGATCGACTTTGTAGTTGTGCCATTGGATTTGCGGCCACATGTGTTGGACACTCGGGTGAGGAGAGGGGTGGAGCTGTGAACTGATCACCACCTGGTGGTGTGTTGGCTCCGATGGCGGGGTAAGATGCTGGTCCGACCTGGCAGACCCAAATGGTCTGAGGGTCTGCTGGGAACGTCTGGCAGAATCCCTTGTCAGAAAGAGTTTCAACACCCACCTCTGGCAGAACTTCTCCTTTGTCCCGAGGGAGGCAGGGGACATTGAGTCCGAGTGGGCCGTTTTCCACGCCTCCATTGTTGAGGCGGCTGATCGGAGCTGTGGCCGTAAGGTGGTTGGTGCCTGTCGTAACGGCAATCCTCGAACCTGCTGGTTCTGACACCAGCGGTAAGGGATGCCGTCAAGCTGAAGGAGGAGTCTTATTGGGCCTTTTTGGCCTGTGGGATTCTGGAGGCAGCTGACGGGTACTGGGTGGCCAAACGGAATGCAGCTTTTGTGGTCGCTGAGGCAAAAACTCGGACATGGGAGGATTTCAGTAAGGCCATGGAAAACGACTTCCGAAAGGCTTCGAAGAAATTCTGGAAACTCGGACATGGGAGGATTTCAGTGAGGCCATGGAAAACGACTTCCGAAAGGCTTCGAAGAAATTCTGGAAACTCGGACATGGGAGGATTTCAGTGAGGCCATGGAAAACGACTTCCGAAAGGCTTCGAAGAAATTCTGGTCCACCATCCGTCTCAGAAGAGGAAAGCCGTGTGCCATTAACTCTTTCACTGCCACTGACGTTTAAAGACGTCAAGTAAAAACCTACGCTTCACTGCCAATGACGTCAAAAGACGTCATCCAATGATTTTTTTTTTTTTTTTTGAAACGGGTAGAGGAAACCCTCCCGCATGTCTGGTCAAAGTTTCAAGTCTGTCTGTTGTGCCTAAGGACTATTTTTGGCCCCTAGAGGGCAGCGATGACTCTCTTTTGACAAGATCGGGTGGGCGTCAGTAGAGGCGGAGCTAGAGCGTCGAGCAGGAGATGAGAATGGAAGACAAAGGAAAAATGGCGGCCGGTCGCGAGGATCTCACACCCGAGACGTTTTTTTCAAAGACCAAAAGCATCGCTGAAAAAGCACATTGTTGACGATGATCATCATAGATGATGAAGATGAGGGTGACTCCGTGGTTGGAAAGCATTGACGCGGCAGTAGAAGACGTTAGATGGAGCTAGATGGAGGAGGGAACGGGCAATGGCGAGCGTTTGCAAGCAGCTCTACACTTACAAGACGAAAGGCATCGACCAACGCTAAAATAGTGCATTGATGACGACGGTGATCATACTCGATGATGATGAAGGTGAATCCGAGCTTGACGGCGAAATTGGAACCGCTGACGCGGCGGCTATGACGGTGTCGTAACGCGGAGCGCAACCGAGCACGCACAGGCGGACGTTCGATCGGACGACGGAGAGTGCCCCGAGTCCAATGCATATTCATCGGAGGAGTGTGTACAGTCTGCTACTTGCTTTTTATTCCCCGGAAAAAAAGGCCGTCAAGAAAGTGTAACGTTTGCACGCAAAACGGACCAATGTGAAAGTGAAAGTAAACTGTTGTACGAGTCCAGCGGCGTCTCCTTGCACGCAGGGGAGCGTTACAAAAGGAAAAACTGTATTTGAAACATCCACATAATTGTAAGTAGTACCACAGTTGCACACATTTGGAAATAGTTTGCGAAATTGTTTTGTCAAATTGTTACACTGTTGAATGGAAATAAACGTATTTTGCAATCAAAAAACACTTTTTCATTGTTGGTGAAAGCGTTTTACAGAAGTAAAGCATTATTTAGGTGTTTGTGGCATCATTCATGGACAAAAAGAAGTGTACAATTCACTAGAGTGCATGAAATAACATCGTTTCACAAAAAGCTCTTTTTCTCCGTTTTTTGTTTCAAAAGAGAGCATTTCGGTGAAAGTAACCATTTTCTATTGTTGATTACTGAAGAACGGAATAAGGTAGAAACAAACTTTTTTTTCTGATGAAAGCTGAGAGTCCAATCTTTCATTTGGTAGTATGTGTGTTTCCATAGTCCAAACACAACATTTTCTGTGGACCTTGAAAGATCACTCAAAATGCTTAAATCGGCTGGCAGTGGGGACAACCCGTTTCTGAAAACGTCTGGCAGTGAAAGAGTTAACACTGTATATAGTGGAGATGGGGTGCTGCTGACCTCGACTCGGGACGTCATTAATCAGTGGGAAGAATACTTCGAAGACCTCCTCAATTCCACCGACACGTCTTCCTTTGAGGAAGCAGGGTCTGGGGACTC
Source organism: Vanacampus margaritifer (assembly GCF_051991255.1). Taxonomy (NCBI): domain Eukaryota; kingdom Metazoa; phylum Chordata; class Actinopteri; order Syngnathiformes; family Syngnathidae; genus Vanacampus; species Vanacampus margaritifer. Next base: position 47,580,727 of record NC_135432.1, on the reverse strand, counting down.
TGAGGTGGTTGGAAAGCTCCTCGGTGGCAAGGCCCCAGGAGTGGATGAGATCCGCCCGGAGTTCCTAAAGGCTCTGGATGTTGTGGGGCTGTTTTGGTTGACACACCTCTGCAACATCGCGTGGACATCGGGAACAGTGCCTCTGGAACGGCAGACCGGGGTGGTGGTCCCCCTTTTTAAGAAGAGGGTCCAGAGGGTGTGTTCCAACTACTCCTCAGCCTCCCTGCTAAGGTCTATTCAGGGGTGCTGGAGAGGAGGGTCCGTCGGGAAGTCGAAGCTCGTAATCAGGAGGAGCAGCCTGGTTTTCGTCCCAGCCGTGGAACAGTGGACCAGGACAAGGGTGCATGGGAGTTCGCCCAACCAGTCCACATGTGCTTTGTGGACTTGGAGAAGACGTTTGACCGTGTCCCTCGGGGAGTCCTGTGGGGGGTGCTTCGGGAGTACGGGGTACCGAGCCCTCTGATACGGGCTGTACGACCGATGTCAGAGTTTGGTCCACATTGCCGGTAGTAAGTCGAATTAGTTTCCAGTGAAAGTCACCGATTTGGTTTATAACTTCTATGGACAGAATGTCTAGGTGCAGCCAAGGTGTTGAGGGGGTCCGGTTTGGTGGCCTCAACATTGCATCTCTGCTTTTTGCAGATGATGTGGTGCTGTTGGCTTCTTCAAGCCGTGATCTCCAACTCTCGCTGGAGCGGTTCGCAGCCGAGTGTGAAGCGGTTGGGATGAAAATCAGCACCTCCAAATCCAAGACCACAATCCTCAGTCGGAAAAGGGTGGGGTGCCCTCTCCGGGTCGGGATGAGATCCTGCCTCAAGTGGAGGAGTTCAGGTATCGGGGTCTTGTTCACGAGTGAGGGTAGGTTGGAGCGAGAGATCGACAGGCGGATCAGTGCAGCGTCTGCAGTGATGCGGACTCTGTATAGGTCCGTTGTGGTAAAGAAAGAGCTGAGCCGAAAGGCAAAGCTCTCGATTTACCGGTCGATCTACGTTCCTACCCTCACCTATGGTCACGAGCTGTGGGTCGTGACCAAAAGAACAAGATCCCGGATACAAGCGGCCGAAATGAGTTTCCTCCACAGGGTATCCGGGCTCTCCCTTAGAGATAGGGTGAGAAACTCGGTCATCTGAGAGGGACTCAGTGTCGAGCCGCTACACCTCCGCGTTGAGAGGAACCCGTTGAGGTGGCTCGGGATCCTGGACCTCTCCCTGGAGAGGTGTTCCGGGCATGTCCCACCGGCGGGAGGCCATAGGGACGACCCAAGACACGCTGGAGAGACTATGTCTTTCGGCTGGCATGGGAACGCCTTGGGATCCCGTCGGATGAGCTGGTTGAAGTTGCTGGGGAGGGAAGTCTGGGCCTCTTCTTCTGGGGGCCCTGCTGCCCCCGCGACCCAATCTCAGATAAGCGCTAGATGATGGATGGATGGATGGATGGACTAACATAATGATTCAGCAATCACAATTAGTAAAATTAAAAAAAAATGTTTGTTTGTTTGTTTTACCAAGGTACTGTATAACAAAATACGGGACAGGAATCTGTCATGGTAAAACAGAAAATGGCAAACTAATCCAACTCATCATGCAGAAAGAAACTCAAATTCAAAAGACAAAAATCTGAAACTGAAAAAAACAAAACAAGACTATGCAAATCAATATTATTTATCAATTTAAAAAAAAGAACTTTTGCTAAGCAAACCAGAAATATGCTAAAGTCACTGGTAAAAAAACAAACAAACAAGTTTTTTAAAATGAAAACCTAAGGTCAGCTACAAATTTTAAAAAAACACCTGGAATTCACACCTTACGGTACAAGCAGTTTCCTACCAGTTACTTTGTAAAAAGTAACTTTACTGATTATGTGATTTTAAAAGTAGCTAGTTTAGATTTGAATTTAGAAGTTACTTTCTTAGTATATATTCAACAAATGCAGAAAACCCACTTATAAAAATGACAACTGGTTTTGCCAATACTTTACTGGAAGTCCAATTTTAACAGCAATGTATATGGAGTATTTATGAAAAATAAAGGGCAGCACGGTGGCTGACTGGTTAGCACGTCCGCCTCCCAGTGCTGAGGACGTGAGATTGAGTCCGGGCTTCGGCCTTCCTGGGTGGAGTTTGCATGTTCTCCCCGTGCTTGCGTGGGTTTTCACCGGGTACTCCGGTTTCCTCCCACATTCCAAAGACATGCATGGCAGGTTAATTGAACACTCCAAATTGTCCATAGGTGTGATTGTGAGTATGGTTGTTTGTCTCTGTGTGCCCTGTGATTGGCTGGCAACCAGTTCAGGGTGTACCCTGCCTACTGCCCGAAGCCAGCTGGGATAGGCTCCAGCACCCCCGTGACCCTTGTGAGGAAAAGCGGTCAAGAAAATGGATGGATGAAAAATAAAATAAAAACAACACTTAACATAAGTACTTCCATCCATCCATTTTCTTAACAGCTGATCCTTGATTATTTATTTATTTATTTTTTAAACACACACAATATATTATTATTAGGGGTGTCAAAATTAGAGCATTAATTTTGAGTTAGTTTCAAATTCCTTTTATGCCACAATTTTTTTAACGCGCAATTAATGACCACCCCTTACTTGGAAAGCCACGTCCACATCAAAATGTAACAGTAATACATTCATTTAATAAATAATTAAATTAATAAATAATGCTTATATTTGTGGAGACTGTATTTTACAATTTTAAAAATGTGTAAAATTTCACAAGTTATTTCATGTTAAAGATTGCTCTTAATATGAAAAGAAAAATGCACTGAGCTGTCAACGTGTTACAAATGCAATTGTGCTATTTAGTGGCAGAAAAAATGACCAACACTAATCAATATCAAACTTTACAGTACATCTTTATAATTTTAACTAAATTTTATGAATTTTGTGAAATTATTGTATCACTGACTAAAAGATGCAGCCATATTTCTATTAGTTTATTTTTTCCCTACTCTTATGTTAACAAGAGTATGAAAACTTGGGGAAAAAAATATTTTTACTGTACATTTTATTGTACCTTTAGAACAGATGTAAAATTTGTGATTAATCGTGAGTTAACTATTGAAGTAAAGCGATTAATTATGATTAAAAAATGTAATCGCCCGACACCCCTAATTATCTTTTGTCAAGGGGTAAAGTTTGGTGGAGGACCCAAACGCAGGGAAGCAGGGCAAGGAGGCAGAGGTGATGGACCAAAAAAAGGAATTTAATTATTCAAAACAAAAGCAAACTCCAAACGGCAGTAAAACAAAACATGGGGAGGACAACAAGGCAAAAAAACTGGCAGCATGACGGGAGGAAAACGACAATGAACCGGCACAGACAGAGGGGAGACAGGAGACTAAATACACACACACGCTAATAACACAACAAGACATATCTGGGGCAAGTGGCTGAGGGCACTGATTGATTGACACGAGGAAGGGCAGGATTACACTTAACAAGACCAAGGGAGACACTCAAAGAAAAACAGAACCCAAACATGACATCTTTATTATTATCCATCCATCCATCTATTTGCTACCGCTTATCCAGGGTCGTGTTGCGGGGACAGCAGCTTTAGGAGGGAAACCCAGACTTCCCTCTCCCCAGCAACTTCAACCAGCATATCCGGCAGGACGCCAAAGCATTCCCAGGCCAGCCGAGAGACATAGTCTCTCCAACGTGTCCTGGGTTGTCCCCGGGGCCTCCCGCCGGTGGGAGATGCCCGGAACACCTCTCCATCCGAACCAGATGCCCGAGCCACCTCAACTGGCTCCTCTCAATGTGGAGGAGCCGCGGCTCGACCCTGAGTCCCTCCCGGATGACCGAGCTTCTCAGCCTATCTCTAAGGGAGAGCCCGGACACCCTGTGGAGGAAACTCATTTCGGCCGCATGCATCCGGGATCTTGTTCTTTCGGTTACCACCCACAGCTAGTGACCATAGGTGAGGGTAGGAACGTAGATCGACCAGTAAATCGAGAGCTTTGCCTTTCGGCTCAGCTCCTTCTTCACCACAACGGACCAATATAGGGTCCGCATCACTGCAGACGCTGCACCGATCCGCCTATCGATCTCCCGCTCCAACCTGCCCTCACTCGTGAACAAGACCCCAAGATACTTAAACTCCCATCCTTTTCCGACTGAGGACCATGGTCTCGGATATTATTATTATTATTATTATTATTATTATTATTATTATTATTATTAATGATAATGACAGCCTTTCTGGATTTCACTGAATGACATTTAAAGGCAATTTATTTTTGTTCGCACTTCAATTAGAGTTAACTTACAAAACACTTAAAAACACATTGACTTGCTGTTTGTAAGCATGCGTAAATATAATCTAATGTATAGATTGTATAGACTGAAATCAACCTGGTGCATTGCTGAAAATCTAATAGATTATTATTATTATTATTATTACAAATAAGAGGTCAGTTTGGCTGTTTTTATTTTATTTATTTTTTACAACAAATATATATATACAAATATATATATATATATTATATATATATATTATATACAAATATATAGTATATATACCAATAATGACATGATCCTTTTTTCCAGAACTTGGCATCAATTTTGATCACATCTGGCAGAAGACCATGACAGTGTTGAACCCTTTTAAACCTGCAGATGGCAGCATTATGAATGAGGCAGATTTGACTGGTCCTTTTTTGTTTTATGTTGCCTTGGGGATCACTTTAATGATGGTAAGTGTCACCAGTCCACATTTTGCCCACAGGCGTGTGCGATTTTTGCAAATTCCATTGCGCTCCCATTTGCAGGCAGGTAAAGCCCAATTTGGCTACATATATGGCATCAGTGCTACAGGCTGCATTGTGATGCACATCCTGCTGAGTCTGATGAGTTCTACGTCAGTGTCCTGTAGCTGTGTGGCCAGTGTCCTGGGCTACTGCCTTCTGCCCCTGCTTGTTCTAGCTACATTTGCAGTAATCTATTCCTTGCAGTAAGTTTTCATTAGTTCTCTCTGAATCTATGAATACTTTATTTATTTTCTGTCCTCCATTCCACACTTTCCACATTCTTCCTTTAGGAAAATAGCACATTTGTTATACAAAGTAGAAATTAATACACTTCTATCAGATGATATAAAGGGCATACATTTTGATACATATTTCAAGCATCATACTTCTGACACATTACAAAGATCATTGTTGTGGTAAGTTATGTTTTTTTTTTGTGTTTCCACAGAGGTATCATTGGCACCATTCTGGCTTTATCAGTAATTTGTTGGTGCAGTTTTTCAGCCTCCAAGATCTTCATCTGTACCCTGGCTATGGAGGGCCAGCAATTGTTGGTGGCTTATCCATGCGCACTGTTTTATGGGCTCTTCGCTCTGCTCACTATATGTTAGCAGTTTGTTCTTGGTTCTTTATAACTTTAAGCTCAAGAGAGTGTGTGTGTGTGTGTGTGTGTGTGTGTGTGTGTGTGTGTGTGTGTGTGTGTGTGTGTGTGTGTGTGTGTGTGTGTGTGTGTGTGTGTGTGTGTGTGTGTGTGTGGTGGTGGTGGTGGTGGGGGGGGGGGTCCTGTTGCTATGGCTGTTTGTGTGGGCAAAGGATGATGTTGTGAACTGTATTTGTGAACTGTTCTTTTTTAGAATGCAAAAAGCAGTTTGTTGACATCTTCGCGAACGACTTATCAGCAGCCAGTGTCAGACACAGGTGATGTCAGACACAGGTGAACGTACTGCCATGCTATTGGCGTTAGCCTACGCGGATCAGCGAGTGAACGAGTTAGTGAGTGAACGTGTTGCCATTTCCGGTTCACGAACGTATGAGTGAACGAGTCAGTGAGTGAAAGTGTTGCCAATTCCGGTTTAAGAATGATTCAGTGAGTGAATGTACTTTTGTTTTTGATAGAAACACACTCAACAAATATAGCAACATAATATTAACACTTTTTTTTAAGTCCGTGCCGGCGGGGGTCGAGGGTTGGCGGTGTGGTTGGGAGCGGTGCGTAGATGTCGATGAACGAATCTTTTGAACAATTATTTTTAATGAACTGATTCTAAAGATTCAGTTCACTTAAAAGAACTGTCATCAATAATTAACACTCAACACCAACACTGAGTGGTAACTGAAACCACACTGTCGGGCGAGTGAACCACTTCATCTGGGGTACGTGACCAACCTTTTGAAGCTAAAAGCTAATTATTGGGTACTGATTAACAGAGATGGCAAATCCAGGTCCAGAAAGTAATAACCCTGCCACAGTTTGGCTTTAGCCCCTCGTACTAGCCTAGCTAGCTCCCTAGCAGGTCAACAAGTAGCCGGGGAGCTAGCTAGCTAGCACTTGAGGCTAAAGCCAAACTGTGGCAGGCTAGCTAGCTCCCTAGCAGGTAAACAAGCACCCGGGGAGCTAGATAAGGAGCTAGCTAGCTAGCTAGCTAGCACCTGGGGCTAAAGCCAAAACTGTGGCAGGATTTTTACTTTCTGGACCTGGTTTTGCCACCTCTGCTGATTAATACAAAGGGCTACCACTAAGATACACACTTGTGAATAGGGCTGGGGAAAAAAATTCAACCAAGTCGGACAAGTCGACTTGGTTGAAATTAAATTTGTTGCCTCAAAGCTCTGCCGGAACCATATTTGGGCCGTCCATGTTTTATACACTGACTTTTTTTTTGCAGATGTATGCAGTGTATTGGAATAACGGCTGTGATCTGATCTTTATTTCTTCTGTTCGTGCAGTAACGCCGAGCGGCTTTCTGACTCGTTTCTGACTTGGAGTTTGTCTGAAAGCGCAGCTTGTAACAACTACAGTCATTCTAATGGTGGCAATAGTGACTTAGATTTTTAAACATTTGTTTTATTTGACATAAGCTGCTCGTGAAATCCGCACAAGTGGCGCTCTTGTGTGTCCATTGCTCGGCAAAAAAAAAAAAAAACCTACGTATCGGAACCCAGGCGGAACTTGTCATTCATGTCACAGTTGCCTTTTGCGTTCCATTACGCCTCCAAACGTCACATTGTTTCAACAAGTGCTTTTTCTAAAATTAAATAAAATCCGACCATTGCATTATATTAATGTCTTAAATCTGAAATACATTCAACCTAAGTATACTTCGTATGTAAAATACACCGTGGTGGCCGTGGATCAGAGTGTAGAGATGGTCGCTCAGTAACCAGAAGGTTTGCTGTTCGATCCCCGCTCTCCCCAAGTCATGTGTCGTCGTGTACTTGGGCAAGGCACTTCACACACATTACCTCCAGTGCTACTCACACTGGTGTATGGAAGGTGCGAATGTTGATGTGAATGGTGGTGGTCGGAGGGGCCGTAGGCGCACACTGGCAGCCACACTTCCGTCAGCCTGCCACAGGGCAGGTGTGGCTATTTAAGTAGCTTACCGCCACCACAGTGTGAATGTGTGAGTGCATGAATAATGTATCCGTTACTCTGTAAAGCGTATTTGAGTGTCTAGAAAAGCGCTATATAAAGCCAATGCATTATTATTATTAAAATTGCCACTGATTCATCGCCCTACATGATAAAATTTCAACATCCTCTTGATGGTTTAGAACGCGGTGGTTGGTTTAGTGGTAACACGCTTGGACAATGGACTGAGAATAAGGTCTGTAATCAGAGTTCAATTCCTGCTAAGGTTATCATGTTTTTGCAGGTCACTCTTTTTCCTCTCTAATACTTTCTGTCAAAACTTGATGCCCTGTCGCAAAGGAAAAAAAAGCCATTGAAATGTAGCCTGTTGAAATGTAGTTTTGGATTAAATGTGATAACACTGGAGCTTTCATTAAAAGCATTTAAGTCATATTGAGAGGCAAAATTAAAAACAAACCAAGTATCAGCAACAAAAAGCTCATTTGTACTTCTATGCTTATTTTGACGGGGTGGGGGTTATTCCGTTTTTGTATATTATTTCTCTCTCTTATGGCGTCCATTACAATTATAGGCCGATTGCCAGTTGTGTAAATTAGGTGATGACAGACAGCCAATAGTTAGTTTCCTTACTGGGGAGCTGGCAACACTGATCTACTGTTTGATTGTAATATTTTAAACTTGGCCACCAGATGTCACTGTGGGGAGATGCTTCGAATGTTCCAAAAGATCGATTCTTTTTGTGAATCAATCGTTTCAAATGATTTGATCGTTTCAATGTTCCATTTCTGCCATCCGTACAGCCCACACATTTGTTTTGAAATCCAACAATAAATTGTCTTCTGATTTTTTTTTTTTCAACAAAATGTTCTTGTTCTGAGCTCAGCCTTTTATGTTCACATACTTGTTTAAATAAACAAAGACTGCGCTCTTGTAAGAGCATTCAATTGTAAATTACCATTTTGATCAAATGCAATATGGATATCATTGAAGGGAATGCTCATCTATTTTACATTGATACACAAACTGTAAAATTGTGTATGTTCATTAAAATGTTAAGTAAAGTGGGCCGGTCTGAGCCCTGAAACTCCAGGGCTGAAAATGAGTCCCAGTCCAGCCCTGCTCGTGTAGCTAACAGCTAGCTCTACCCTTGTTTACTCATGGAATGATGTTGAAGCATCGTCCGTAAGTGACTTTTAAGACACTATTACATGTGTAATGTAGATATCATGATGTATGTGTAAAGTAAATGGTAGTTAGTGTTTGTTTACCTGAAGTGGTACTCGCCAGCGCGCTAATGCTAATCACAATTGCTACCCGTTTAGCAAAGGCTAATTTTGTTGGTGTTTAATAATACATAATATTCATAGAAGATAATAAATTCTGAGTACTTATATCTACTCAATTCAACCTTAGTGGATTAACAAAATAATAATAATAATGATTTTTTTACTACTAATTTATTCAATAGAATAATCAATAGGATAATTGTGGGGCTCCTACCATGTTGGTGACCGCTGCACTACACCATTGGTGACCCAGCTGGAATTTTTATTTATTTTATATTTTGTTTTTATTGTATTTTTTTAACATGAGATGTTCACTTCTCAAGTCATTAATCCTTGATACATTTTCCCACAATTCCTGTTCCTATTTACAACAACAGAGAGAGCCAGAACACAACTTTTCAAACAAGGCCTTGACCATCTCTCCTGCTCTCAGGTCTTTTAGCAATAAATTTCATCTCTTGGAATTCCCCAACACGTTTTGTAGACATGGAGTGAGGTATGTGATGTGAGCGTGTGTGCACGTGCGTGTGAGAGACATAAAAGAAGGATGTTAACATAGTCCACAGTGCTGTGAAACGTTCACAGGAAGAGAAGAAAGTCATTTTTCACACATATCAGGAAGTATGAGGGTCAGGGCACACTGCCAGATGCAGATTCAGTGATGTTCTGCAGACAATTCTTTGAGAGCAAAGGGAGTGGGCGGGCGGCACAAACGTCTACACTATTCCTTGTGATATTAACAACGAGTAACTTCTGAGGGTCACAGTCCAATCAGCCAGGTGGATCCAGTATCCTCAAAAAGAAAAAAAGGCCATGAGTTCTCTGCTCAATATATCTGCTATGCACAAAGTAGTGGCGGTAACATTGTCAATTTTTATTAATCTGCAGAAATCTTTTGACAACAACAAAAAAAGCAGAAACAAATCTTTGCCCCTGCTGTCATTTTCTCAATCAGTCTCATCACATTAAAGATTGGCTGGAGATGAGTGTTTAGATACACTCAATGGGTATCCCTCAATTCGTTTTCCATTGTGTTTAATCTACGGGGCAATTATCTCCAAACTGCACAGCTTTTCTGACTTGGAAACTTAAAATGTGTGATAGACTGTAGAATAATTGGGAAGGAAAAAGTGGAGACTGCATTGTGCTCTTAAAAGAAGTGTAAAAATAACTGAATGGCCATTAATAATAAAAATGTAAAAACAATAGCAGGTTTAATTCCCTTGAGACACTTTAGCCATACAGTTGTCGACTGTACAGCCAGGATGTGATGGTGTATGTAACTTTTTCCCACACCACAAAAAAGTTTTTTAGTTGTCATATTTTTCATCACCGACTCACTTCTATGGTGGCCACACGAACAACATAAAAAAAAGTGTTGCCATGACTTTTTTTATGACATTTGATGTATGATGTAAAAACGCAGTTTCGCAGACCCAACAATAAATTGTCTTCAGATTTTTTTTTATTCAACAAAATGTTCTTGTTCTGAGCTCTGCCTCCTTATAAAGAACATTTAGGCTTGAGCACTTTGGTGTGATTGGCGGAGCCTGACCTCCATAGAACCTTGACCTGGCATAATCTGAAACACAACATTGTAAGGAAATATGCTTGTTCACTTTTTGAACTGTAAAAAAAAGAAAAAAAAAGACAACAGACAGCAGAAGATAAAGAATTGCGGGGGAGGCATTGGCGAGTGCTAGCTAGTTGTTCTGAGGGACTGTGAAGAACAGGTCCAGTCCTTGTCTGGTCTTCTCCTGACCGTTTGAATTGGTTAAAGTAAACAAATCCCTCTGGCCAAGCAAGCAGTAAGCGGAAGGCCCCTGGGCCCCGCACAACTCTCTTGCTACTTTACACTAAACTCTTCCAGATGATTAATGGGCTCTCTCTTCTCAGCTTGTTCACGCTCACCTCTTTCACCCAATGCACAGGCAAATGGCATCCCTGCTCTTATTAGAATGTGTGCAGAATTCCTTCCAACACAACATGATGTGTGGAAATGATTTGTTGTTGTACATAAGTTCTAAAGTTGTACTTTGTATATGTATACATATCATATACAGTATATTTTATATAATATGTACACTATACACACACACACAAAAGAAAGTAAGAACTTTTTCCACTGTACTGTATACTAGGGGTGGGAATCTTTGTCTCATGATTCGATTCCTATTTTTGGGTCTGCGATTCGATTCAGAACGATTTTTGATTCAAAATTATTTGATTGACAATGATTTTTGATTCAATTTATAGTTTTGCAAAGAATCGTCATGATCTACTCCAGTTTGACTCGCAATTGCTAATTAGCGCGCTTCTCACGGCACTTTTACCACTCAAAAGAACGGCTATTCATACGAAGCGCTTCAGGAATGTATACAGAGGAGCATGGTTAACATTACTCACCAACATATGCTCTTCCTACGCTGCAAAAACAAAACCCCAAAAGCCTTTTATTGGCATTACTTGATCGTGACTTTTTCCTTCTACTCTCTAATGTGGCTACAACTTAGCAATGTATCAGAATGCTCGGAACCACACTACCCCTAAGTGGCCAAATTGTGTACAACATGAACAGCGCTCCCAATTCAGGCACACACAAACAAGGGCAAGACAGTATAAAATAATTTAAATAAAATCAATTTTGGGTCATTTAAAATCAATTCTGAATCGTACAAAATGAGAATTGCGATTCTTATCAGAATAAATTTTTGGGCACACCCCTATTGTATACAGTACTTGTGTTCATAAAAGTATATTATATTATATACACACATATATTTGTGTCTAGTAGAACAGATGAGACAAAATATATAAAAATATGCGAAACAATATTTATTCTGGTCCAATGAGACCACGGTTGAACGTTTTGGCTGTAACTCCAAAAGGTATGTTTGACGCAAACAAAGCTCATCACCGAATAAAGAGTCAAACATGGTAAATAGTACTTCATTTATATAGTACTTTTCCACCTTTACAAGGCCCTTAAAGCGCTTTACATTCGACTACTCATTCACCTACTGATGACGCACGCAGCATCAGGAACAACAAGGGGTTCAGTATCTTGCTCAAGGATACTTCGGTGTGGTAACAATGGCATGGGATCGAACCCACAACCTTTGCATTGGGAGACGACCACTGACCTCTGAGCCACGTTGTCAATTTTGTGCATGGTGCGCATGCGAGCATGTGCACTCAAATAAACTGGAGTCGGACCAGGCATTTGGCCTTTGCCTCCTCTTGTTTTTTTCAGTTTCCATCCCAATTATATCGTACGCTAGCTAACACACTACTATGTCCTGATAGGCACAGTCACAGTTAAAATGTCAGGGCTCTTTGTACTCAACTGGGCATTGGTGGAGCATGTGTTATGTCGAAATAACTTTAACATTAACCTTTTAAACTCTGCAATGCACCTTTAAAAAAGACTAAAACATGTCACATTAACGGTTGACACAGTTTTGAAATTATTTGGGGTTATTTTTCACATCACAAAAAATGGCATTTGAACATGGGTGTGGGGACTTTTTATGTCCACTGTAACCTAAACTCTGACCTGTGCTCTGCACACAAATAAAGGGTGGAAGTGAGAATAACGTTCCTAAGTTTTTTTATCTCACATAGGGCTGTGCAATTGCTCCCCAAAACGTATTTATGTTTTTTTTTTAATGCTAGCGCATACAGAAGGCTTGGATGCAGCCTCATAACTGAAGAGAATGCTTGAAGCAATGGTAGTTATTACAAAAACGGCCACTAGGTGGCAGCAGAGTATAAGAGATCAACCAGCGCCATGTTGCAAAAAGCTCTTTTCCCCACTGTTTTGAATAATGATGAAACTTCGCTATATTCTAATGCTAATTGCTGCAAAACGGAAACAGATAGAAATTTAAAAAAATTCTGATGAAAGAAGAGACTCAAATCTTTATTTTAGTAAGTTCCATGTTTTTATAGCACTATAACACAATGCTCTGTGGACCTTGCATAATCTGTCAAAATCTAGTAAAACAGCAGGGAGCAAAGGGGGTTGCTTCAGCGAAAATGGCTGGTAGTGATTGAGTTAATTGAAATTCAATTACAATTTCAATTATTACACTCCACAATTAAAAATCCGGCATAATCGTAAACAAAAATACTAGATTATTAATTTTGAGTTTAAATTTGTACTTTTATTTTAAAATGGCTAACTTAATACATTTTGTTTGGTCCATAAGGAACTTACATACTTATTAGGGCCTGAGTAGCGACTCAGATGTCCAAAATCAATTTGATTCAGAATGGCCCGATTCGATTCACGATTTTCAATTCAGTTAAGGATTTCATGCAGTACCAATTGTACTTTTATTTAGAAGACATTCTCAGAATTACCAATGTTGCAAATAGTAGAAACTTATTTCTCTTGCTTGGAGCATTCGTAAAAAAATATGAATATTTATATTTATAATTGAATCCAATGTAGTTACATTAATCATGTATATTTTATTGAACATGACCTGATCAAAACAAATAATAATTGAAATCAATTACAACTACAGCGCTATGTAAATAAAGTGGCAAAAACACTCTGGCAAATCACGACATTCACATTCCTGTGACAGTTTTTATGCTAAGGTTCCAGTGGTTAATTACTAAATAAAAACAAATTGACATAAGAGACACAGTCATAGTGCATAATTATGCATCCACATTTTGTGTTTGTATGCCCAATTTCTTACCATACCTCTTTCGGGGGTATTTGTGTTCAGTCTTTCACTTTTTCTTTTATTTACAGTACAGTTTAATTACTGCCACATGCATGCACTCCGTTTAATAATGTGGCAGTAATAGACCAAAAGCACCTGCCAACCACGATAAGAAAGTAGTAGTAGTCATGCATTACCGCCAGTGGCCTTCTCCAAAGCCATAGGTATCTATGCTGAAGAAGGGGGTGCTAATGAACCAAAAGTATTTGACGACCATCAAATGGAAGTAGAAGAAGTAGTCCGTAGTCTTGTGTAAGTTATAGTGTAGTATGACTTATTTACTATTTAGAGCAGCAAAAGGCACAGTAAACGATCAGGACTCTACTTTTGGCTCTAATGTGAATTTCAGTTAAAGTAAGCCATTTAAAACTACTGCAAAAAGAAAAGCTTTTCCATAGTGCAACCGTTTAAATAGTGTGTGTTTGCATGTGTGCAATTTTCGAGAGGGAGACCCGCAATGCGATCCGCTTGCATTAAAACGTAGTCATTTACATAGCAATCAGCAGCTCGGAGCAGCTCATGCTTGAGCTTTTTCCTTTCTTTGTAAACACTGGGCTCCTTTTGGGGTATTCTGAATAACATAAGAGCACATTTGAACAATGCTCACACGAGGTTTTGAACAAGTAAGTGCTTGCCTCGGGCACATGAATTTACCGGAAAAAGCTGAATTAAAAGTATCGATACAGGGTTTGGCGAATTAATGTTGGGCTATGAAACGCGATATAGATTCGATATATCAATATCTTAAACCCAGCCCTAATATTTATAGTGTCTTAATATTTTTAAATGTTTAAACATTTTCTTGTTTTGTACCAAAATATAATCATTTGAATAACCGTGATTTCAATTATTACCAAAATAATCGTCATAATCATTTTTTCCATTATCAAGCAGCTTCTTACATATTGCTTTTTAAACAAAGCAGTAAAACGTAAAAATTGCAATCCGTGTTAGATTATTCACATCTGATGTACATGAAGGCGATATGAATAATTCATATGATGGCAAAACAAAATATTTTATTAATTAAGGGAAGAAGTAATAATAACAACATATAATAAAAAATATATAATAAGAACATTTGTGTGGAAAGAATTTGTCATTATTGGCACATCCTTAAAATCATTTAACAATTCCAACCAGGACTTCACTTATGTCCCACAATTTACTGGCAACCTCGCAGTCGTTGGCCTTGACAAGAAGAACCTGAGGCCGACAGTCTGAAAAGAACTTGCCCTGGACATTCTCTACATCTGGGCTGCAGGCTAAATGTAGAGACGTTTGAGCTCCTTGTTCGGGGCTCTTAAATAAGCTCCAGGATAGCAGGTTGAAGAAGGGAAAATATATATATGTATACATACATACATATATATATGTATACATACATACATATATGTATACATATCTATATATATACGTATACACACACATATATATATACACTAAAGGAATCTAAGAGTTTGTGCAAGTGGGGGTTTTAGGAATGGAATGTTGCAGAACAAAGGATGCTAATTGCAGGGGGAGATGCAGAGCCGCGATAAGGTCAGAGTAGGTTGTAAACCACATTTGTTTTACACCTGGGCAGAAAAGTACAAAACAGGAGAAGCCACCCAGTGACGCTGCGGATGAAGATCGGCCAATGAAAAGCAAGCTAAAGTTAAACTGCAGAAAACACATAGCCAATAGAATAATGTCAGGATGCCTTTGTTTCTGTGTCATTTAAATATTGTGTAGTATAACTATTCACTGGGGCAACTCGGATGAGACTACGTTGGCTGCTTGAGACAGAGACGTATAGAATTGTATTGATAGGGACCCGGGACCCCAGCTGTTATGTATTAGATTTGAGTGTTAGGAATAAATCCACTCATGTGTGAAAATGCCGGCTTCCTGATACCTTTCTATTGCAGAACGAGCATGCTATTGTTGGATGGGTGATAGTTTGGTAAGGTCACAAATTGGAGTCCGATTATTAACTTAAGTTTATATTAATATAGAAATAAATTCCAACAATTTATGGTGACCCCGACGTGATGCAAGAGAGGTAAAAAAGAAGTCTGGGACTTCGAGAAAAAACACAAGAGTCTGGGACTCGGGGATCTGGGATCCACGTCCACACCAGGTGACGACCTGATAAAGAAGCCATACCTCCGACCGTCTTTTCTCTTGGATCCACAGTCAAATAAGGTAAGCAGATTCCTTTTCAAATTCTGCACATTGGCAACGCTAAATTATAAGAGAAAGGAGGAGCGGAATGGCGTAAAAGTGTAACAGTGTGGACATTAGTAGGGTATAAAATCTGGGATTTACCTACTAGAATAGTTTGGAACTATTCGTGGTTAGATACGGTTTAAAATCTGGGATTTACGTATCGATACGGTTTAAAATCTGGGATTTACGTATCAGTGTGGAAGCGGTGTGAATGTAAAAACTAAAATTGAACTGCAGGAGAAGTGATTAGGACACGCGCAAGTGGATTTAAGGATGGCAGAGAAGAGAAAGTGTGATGAGGGTCTCGGGTCCCCTGAAGTCTGGTCGGAGATTAATGGTCATTACGCTAAGCTGGAATCACAGTTGATTAGTGGAATAGAAAGTAAGAGAATTAAGAAGGAAAGAGACCGGTGTCAGAAGTTGTTTCGGAAATTAAAGAAGGATGAATTGTTTCGCGGAGAACCTGGAACATGGGACATGGCAGTTACAGAAAAAGGAAAGCAGAATGTTGGCAAATATTCAAGATATGGAGGAGGAACAGAGCCGAGTCGGATGGCGAAAGCGTCATAAACTTGGAAAAGAAGTTGAAGATGTAGAGAAAGATAGACGGGGCATTCACCAATTGGCGACTATTGCGACTGCGCTGGCAGCGATAAGAGAGGAAAAGAAAGAGGAAAAGAAAGAGGATGAAGTGATTGATAAGGGAGAAAAGGCGGAATGTTTTAGAGGCGTTTATCCACAGTTGCCGAGCTCGGGACAGTATGTATTTGCGCCCCCTCCGTATCCGACGGCGTCAGTGATGGCCCCCGTAGTCACTTTGGGGGGCAGAATGGTTTTAGATGTGGAAGATGACGGGTCACGGATGACGCCAGCAACAATACAGTTGATCGAACAGGCTGTGAATAATGAGAGGAAAAGGCTGCGGGGGAGTGAGTCGCCCGTGCGCACGTCAGGGGCGGTGTTAGCAGGAGACGGGGGCACCACTAGTGCAGGGAATAAGAGGACTCCGAAGCTGATAAGGGAGAAGGCACAGGGGAAGTTGTTTGATGGACATAAGGTGCAGACTGAGGAAAGAGGGATGCTAGAGAAAATGGTGACAGGGACACAGAGACGGGGGCAGGCAACGCCCAGCAACGCTGATCACCGCGAGGGGGAAGTGGAGAGTGATGAGGAAGGTGAGGTGATGTTACGTGAGCAGCGGCAGATGCTCAGAGCGCTGAGTGAGGAAGAGAGGAGGGGCGATAGTGAGGAGAGCAGGTCAAGGGGGCAGCTGGCACCCGCCAGCTGGGGAGAGAAACGCCCCTGGCGGAGATCGCGGAGGTGTTGTTTCGGGAACTGAGGGCGGCCTTTCCCTCCCCAGTGGATGTGATGCCAACAATTTTTAATTATGGGAAAGGTGTGTTGTGTGATGTTCTAGCGAGATTTTAGAAATCAAAATGGCCATTTGGTCTGTTTCTCCTCACTGCCTTTGTGGAGATGAGAAAAGTGCAGAAGTTAAGTGAATGGAAGTGTAAGTTTGTTTAAGACAGTGATTTTTAAGTGTGTGAAAAAAAAAGGGTGAAAAGAATGGTAAGCAGGAAATCTGCATATTTTGAAAGGATGGGGGCCGTGAGCTGCTGTTTTAAGAAGGTGGTGATTTGTACTGTTGTCTGTTAAAATTAAATTAAACTAAATAAAAAGGACAGGGGGTGTGATAAGTTTAGTCCTCTCTCCCATTGTCTCCATTTGGGAGACTTGTAGTCTGTTGTGTGTGTGAATAGCAGGGGTCTTCTAAGGCTAATCTGTTAAAATCAAATTGTTCCTGTTATGCGGAAGGATATAGAGGTCGAGGTGTTAACTACAGGCCACTATCATATTATTTTTAAAATCAGATCTGTGTAATATAGTTGAATAAGTAATAAAACCAAATTTTAATTGAAATAGACTTTTCATTTTTGATTTTTATATTTCCCCTGCATCTCTGATAACTTATTCGTAGGTGTGAAAATGATTTAACCTTTGTCTTTATCTGAGTCCCATTCTAGAAGTCTGGAAAGGACTTCCATCCAAGTGGCCAGGGTGACTGACAGCTGTCACATGTTTCTTAAATTTTAGGTAACACGTAATGAAGATGTCTATGGTAGACATATGCGTAAATATAGTACTACTACTTGCTATAGTGTAGTGATCAAATTCAAATAAAACCACAAAATGAAAAAATTAGGGGTTTGAAAAACAAAATATTTTGGGGGAATTTTTTATTTTATTTTTTCTTGGAAATTGAATGACAACAAGCAGTGTTCTCTTGCTATGATCTCATCTCCCTCTGTCTGTTCCGAGTGTATAAATGTTTCAGGCAGGTTCAATCTTTGACTGAAAGGTGTTTCACTTGGGTGACTCAACCAAAAAGTGCTGGAAATGGAATGAACAGCATTCTCCTGCTATGCTTGATGTTCAGAGTGGAAGGCGAACTGAACAATGGTCACTTTCGGGGGGGAAGTGACCACACGGACTGCGAAAAGGATGGTACACTGTAAATCCGCTTGTCCTGTGACTGTTCAATGACTCTTATGCATTGTTTGAGCAGAATGTCCAGCAACTTTTTGAGCAGACAGGATTATCATCGATTCTGCCATGATGAACTTTTCCTGAGAACTCCAGTACACAAAGCCCAGTGCCCACTTTGAACTTTGCCCTGCATAAACTGCTATCGACAAGGACAGGAAGGAATATGAACTCCGGTTGTGGACTCAAAGTTCTAGAATCATCTGAGTTTGGTGCCTGAGGTCGTATGTTGTATTCTGTTTGTAGACATTTGCACTCTGTACTATGTCAGAAAGGAGATGTGATCTATAGCAACGCAGTTTCGGAAATTGAGAACAGCTTATGTGAATTAGGGAAGTATAAAATTTATTCTAATCTTTAAATACTATATTTTCCGTTGTTTGATGCTTGTTGAATTTGGCCTTCTAGTTTTTTCCCATTTCTCTTTTATAACTGGCTTCTCAGAGTGGACTCAGATATGGAACACTTACGGCGAATTTGCTGGTTAAATTTTTGATTTAGGTCGCAGCACTGATTTTTAATTGGATCATGATCTGCAAAGTTGCCTGCTGTGTTTTTACAAAGCCCCCACTACTCTGTAGAAGAGGTGAGGTTAGTTAGCATTTTAAGAATACTTTTTGGTTGGTTTAAAGTAGGGATTTTGTTTTGTTTTTCTGATTATAACTCGTTTCTTTTACTAGTTGAGATGGCAGATATTTGGAAGATTTGTGACCTGCAATGGGGTTGTTTAAAAAAAAAAAAGATTTTCTTCTCTTCCTGACCCTAAAAGTCCTCCGCTGCAGTATCTTAATTTACATCTGCTTGAGTTGTTTTTCTCACTTTAAGTTGCCTGAACAGGATTCAAATTTACATTACAAACTCTTGCCTCAAAGGCTTTTGTTTTGATGGCTCATGGCTAGCTCAGCTGGAGATCTTTTTATAGTTCTGGTGTTGGCCAAATTGTCACAATTTGGTTGTTTTTCTAACACATACATATATATATACACACACATATATATACATATACATATATATATACACACACATATATATACATATATACATATATATATATATATATATACATACATACATATATACATACATACATATATGTATACATATATATATGTATACATACAGACATATATATATGTATACATACATACATATATGTATACATATATATATGTATACATACAGACATATATATGTATACATACATACATATATGTATACATACATATATGTATACATACATACATATATGTATACATACATACATACATATATATACATACATACATACATATATATACACATACATACATATATATACACATATATATATATACATACATATATATGTATACATACATATATATATGTATACATATATGTATACATATACACACACATATATATATATATATACACATACATATATGTGTGTATATATATATGTATATATGTGTGTATATATATATATATATATATACACACATATATACATATATATATACACACATATATATACATACACACATATATATATATATACACATATACATATACACATATATATATATATATATACACATATACATATATATATGTATTTCCATTTATATATATATATTTTTTGCATTTATTGAATTATATTTTTATATCCGTTTTTATTTTCCCTTTTATTTATTTAGGCATATTTGGTCCTCTTGATTGATATTTAAATCTACTTATATATTTATTTCCACATTTATTTTGGATTTATTTTTACTTTTATTTATATATATATATATATATATATATATATATATATATATATATATATATATATATATATATATATATATATATATATATATATATTTTGGTTGCTTTTAATTTCCATTTATATATATATATATATATATATATATATATATATATATATATATATATATATATATATATATATATTTGTATTTATTGAATTATATTTTTATATTAGTTTTTATTTTCACTTTTATTTATTTCGTTATTTAGGCATTTTGGTCCTCTTCATTGATATTTAAATCTACTTATATAGTTATTTATTTTGTATTCATTTCCACATTTATTTTTGTATTTATTTTTAATATTTTTTATTTATTTATGCATATATCTATTTTTTTAATTTATATATATATATATATATATTGTATTTATTGAATTATTTTTTACCTCCGTTTTTATTTTCACTTTTATTCATTTATTTATTTAGGGATTTTTGGTCCTCCATAGTATGCTATGGAATAAATAAATTAAATAAAAATATTAGCCTATGCTCTGACGGTTATGGCTAGGCTGGTACTGCCGATATAGCAGCCCATTTTCTGCGGCTAGACAAAACGAAAACCTCGTCAAAAGACACTGAAACACATGAAGCGAAGCAGGAATCACGCCCAGTGACCCGGCGATTGACCAATCAGAGCCGTTCACGGCACACAAAAAAAAAATAGTGCTAGGAGGAGGGTTGCCTGTCACGGCAAAATACCCACTGTCTACTTTGTATTTATTTCTGTATATTTTGAAGCTACAAGCTAAGAAAAAGACGGATTTCCGCGGAAAATACCTCATTTATGCTTTGGCAGAAAGTGCGTATAGATGCAAGTGAAGCAAGGTCCAGCTCTTTGGCAACTAAGAGTTCGCTGTCTGCACAAGTCTCTCGTCGAATCTCCCTCGCAGTCTCCTCGGCACTGTTTACGTCCCTGCAGGCCATTATAACCCGGCCGCCGAGTTTCACAATGCCCGCCGTTGTGGCGTTTCCGATGCCGCTATTAGCGCCGGTCACTATTACAGTCTTTCCGCTCATCATTCTCACACAACAGTAGCACCAACGAAGCAAAAGCAAGTACTAGCTACACACAGAGCGCACTGCACTCCATTACCCACAATTCATCGCTAGCTTTGCTTGTTGCCTTTAAGTAAGCTCGTAAAGTTCGCCTGTCTCAAATGTACATCACATACAAACGATATTCTTTTTAAATATAAATAGAAAAAAACACAAAAACAAAACAAACGTGCTACATCTCTGTTCTAACATGTGGAGTGCAATGCTGTATATTGTCCTTTTTCTCCTTGATGTTTTGTTTCTGTTTCTGTGATCTGCCTGGGGACAACGGATGGAAATTAGCCTATGGCTATAATCCAGTGTTGTGTGTGGAGGACATGTTAAATCCCACCCATCAAATTTGAAAGAATCTACATACAAAATACTAAAAAATGCAGTTCATGAGTAAATTTACTTGTCGTGAGACCAAATCTAGCCCCCTGACTCCCCAAAAAACTAACTAACTAACTAACAAATAACTTTCAGGAACTGTTAAAATATCAGTGAAAAGTCAATTCCAATTGCAGGTAAAGCCATCATCTGAGAATTGAACCCTTTAAAAGTTCAGGAAGATTGACCTCTCAACAGTTGAAATCAGCCTCAGCACTGAAGATCAAATTAAGCTTACAATTCATCTTCTGAGGCATCAGACAAAGATTGGGGAATTTATTCTTGCTCCTTGTGGTATTTTCTTGCTTAAATAAGATCATCTTACTGCACTAGAAAATGGGATTTAATAATTTATGTAAATTAAAAGATTATTTGCCATTTGGTGTGGCCTGTGATAAGTACTTTAACAATAACTTATCATTGGATGCTATATCTCAAATGCTTTTGGTCTCATAAAGAAAATTTAAATGTTATGATGGTTCGACACAAGACTGTTTAGTATTTGCTTTTGTTAATATTTAATACAAAGTCCCCTCATTAATGTGTAGAAGCAGTGAAAGTAGCAGAGCACAAGAAAAAGAACAAACAGTTATGATCCATGGAATTAGTGGCGACAACATGAAATGTTTATTTGTGTATTCTTAAACTCTTATGGCCAACTTATACTGACTGCAGAACGGACGCGGTGCATTTTCCGTACTGACGTCGCAAGGAGCAGAAAGCATTCGAGTCTGCGTGCCAATTCACACCAGCTGCAGTGCGTTGCGTATGCGGTGCGGAAGGGATGCGGCGCTGTGGAAGGTTTCCGCAAGCGTTCTTATTTTTTCCCTATGCCGCATACGGAACGCTTGCGGATTTTCATTAAGCTGTAGAAATTACATGAGCCGGACAGGAAGTCGAGCGTCGGCATAAAGGTAGGTTCGGTATATCTCAAAATAAAATCATATGCGAACTCATTTTGTTGGGGTGGGAAGCTAGCTAACTACATAGTATGACATGAGTCGGACATTTAAGACAAAAAAACGAGCTCAGATTAAATTAAACATGACAAAATAACACTATTTACAGACAAAACGTACATGGTAGAAGTCACAAAAAAAATGTCCAAAAGCATATCGATGTGACAACAGGCAAGCGTGGCTAATGTTTATCAATAGGACTCTATATGCACGGTTGTCATCGCGTGAACTCAACTCTCCAGCGTGAACTCCCGTGATCATGTGGTCTGGCGTGTGCAGATTTCCGGACACGGACAGGTGACGCAACGCCGTACGGAAAACGCACTGCGGCCGTTCCACAGTCAGTGTAAATCGGGCGTTACAATAAATGCTCACCCCTCACCTCAAAAGCTTTTACCACCAAAGACTCACCTCTGTATGTCTTTATTTCTGAGGAAGACAAGTCATATGTTTGAGTAAAAATCATTCTCAGAAACTGGATACACTTGGCGCTAATCTTTCTGCGTTTCAACACATTGAAACTCCTAATCCTCCAAACCAGGCAATAAGGAGAGTCTGCGCATTCCCACGTTCAAACTTGCGTTTTCTCTCATGGAGAGAAAAAAAAAAACTATCTATCATCTAGCTAATAAAAAAAAAATCTGCTTTAACTGACATAATATATGGTCTAGATGACAAGCATAGTCCCAGTGTGTCACTAGCCCTGGGCCAAGGCTGGCTGTGATAAATGGAGGCCGCTGCTCCGTATGGAGGTGAAGAAAAAGGAATAGGACTGTGTCCGCGGTGGAGTTGAACACTTTGAGTTAAGCATTCCCAGGACACATTTCCTTCTACATGCAGCTGGAACAAGTATGAACTATCAACCCCTTTTGGTGATTGACCTACATCTCAGCTACATAGAGACTTTTACACCTATGCATACCATTTGTGTTATAAATTAGAGATAGACCGATATGATGTTTTCAGGGCCGATACAGATTATTTGTAGTCAAAGGACGCCAATACCAATATTTGGAGCCAATATTCATGTTCACTAAAAGGGAAAATATTGGCATCAAAATTTTGAAAAAATACAAACTCCAGCTCTTAATTACTATAAAAGCATATATTTATTGAACAACTTTTAGTGTTTGTAAAATATTGGAGTTAAAAAAAAAATCTTAGTCAATAAACATCTTTGTTTTCAAATTCCAACAAAAAGTAAAAAGTTCCTTAGTGCTACTTTAAACAGTTGTTTTCTACAGTAAATAAAGTATTCCAAAATGTAAAAATAACTGAAGTATTAAATTTTTGCTTGTCTTAGTTTTAATTTCAAACAAAAACAGAAGGTGCAGAGAGTTCCCAGGGTGAGCAGAATCTTAAAAAAAATTAATTCAAATTAGTTCCCTGAAGTTAACACTTAAAAAAAAAAAAGATCTTTTATCGGCCATATGATTCTTCAAAATGGCCGATGCAGATATTCGTTAAAATGCTGAATATCGGCACCGATAATCAGCCCGGCCGATCATCGGTCTATCCCTATTATAAATGGACAACATTTATAGGTCACCACAAAAAACAGGACGCTAACTGTTCAATGTGCTATTTTTACTCCACTTTCTATCCAACTGTATCATTATCATTCATATCATTATGAATCACACTGTGATTTGTGAATCATTACAAAACTTCACAACCGAAATAAAATGGTAGACTTCCAGGAGACACAACATGATCGCTTGGATACTATTTCTTGTTGTCAAAAGAAAGTCTAGGACAGGTGATTTAATTAAAAGTCACTGAGGTCCAGTTATTAACATTTCCTTCCAATTCAAGGTTCAAGACAAAATACAGTCCAGCGCTATGATAGCTGTATAATAAAAAAATGCTATTAATTTGATGCCATTTTAAGGACATTTGCTATATTGGGATAAGTCTTTATTTAAAACGATCCGTCATTGTTTTTTGAGAAATTTTATGCATCAAAAGTAGGGCTGGGTTTTAAAAATCAAACAATCGATATTGAATCAATTTTCCTTTTTGAGCCTTATATCTATTCATCAAACCATGAATCGATTATTTTAATATCTAATTTTCCCATAAATGTATAAGAACATTTAATTTTAGAGGACATATTTTGTATCTTATTGTTTTCTTGAAATTTACTATTTCACATGAATTTAAAAGTATTTTCTTACATTTATGAAAGACCTGACTTATTGGACTTTAAGACAATTCTGAATCTTTTTAATTTATATTTGCAATTATTGATTTAGAATTATGAAATATTTTCCATTTCATCCTTCATCACACTTCTTCAAAGAGGAATCTAGAATTTTGTCCTCTTTGCGTGTTCCAAAAATGAAGATAGATTTAATGTAAGAAAAATACACCTTTTGCAAAAATGATTTAATAAAAAACAGAGAATCTCTGGACAAATAACTGCCTCTAATCATCACTTAAACAGGTGGGATTCAGAGCGTCAAATGTAGCTCTTCCGCGTGCACAACGGTTTCTTATAGTTAAAAAGACCTCCTCTCTTTCATTTGTAGACAAAACATACTCTCTGGTACTTTTCCGTGAGCGATGGCAAAAACAGAGTTAGGTGTGGGTGTTCAAAACAGATTCTGTTCTCAAGGACCAAATGTGTTTTCGCACAAAGCGCTGAGAAGGAACTTTTTTAGACTAAATAGTATGACCCAGTTTAAGGTCAGATTATACCGAAATCAACACCATCTGCTCTGCACAGGACACAAAACATTTCGACAAGGTTAATATAAAGAATTAAAATGTTAATAATGTGTAACAATGGTTAATAAAATAAAATGAAGTACTAAAAATGTTATAATATCTATCAATACGAAGCCCTAATCAAAAGTAGTAGTGGTATCGGTACTTGGAATCTGTATCAGTGAGTACCAAAGGGTTGAGTACTCGTTTCGGTATCAGTATGAAAAAGTATCAGTATGTTTGTTTTTTGAAACTGTTGTGTAGTAAGTATTGCACATGACTATGATGATTTTGCGGACTTTATCAGGGGTAAGCCACACTCCGACAAATGAATACAGACATTCAAAATGTATATTGTTTGAGGGAAATATTGAAACTATTAGTATACTCCAACTTGTTGTCTACATTTTGTTTCTATGCATAATTCTATATTGTTTGGGTTGTCTGTTGGAGTTTAGTTGCGATCATTGGCTTTGCTGGAGGTAAGGCGTTGCTCAAGATTTGGACTTGAGCTTTGTTATCTCCACAGCTGTCGAAAGAACTACACTTGTTTTCTGAGCAAGATTTTTAAAAACCCACGGTGAGTAAGTTTAGAGATTCAAATATACAGTATTTTACTGCAGATTTACTCAAGGGCACTAAAATTACAGCTCATTCTTCACAACAAATATATTTGATTGCTTTTTTTTGCTGATAAACTGTATAAACTGGTATCTAGTGTCTACTAATCGTGTCTACATGTTCTGGTCATTGTTTTGACATTTTAGTGCATGTTTGTTGAAAGCTTGAATTTGGGGTAAAAACCGTGTTTCATTACACAAGAAGTGGCCGACTACGTCACTTGTGGACCGTGACGTAATTGCCTATGCCACTCACCGGCTCAGTCTCGTACACGCCTCCTTAAACGCCTTCTAAAGGCCTCGTTATGCTTCTGCGTCGGGCTACGGCGGAGACATTACGGCGGCGCCCAGCTCGTGCGTTTGCCTTCTTCACACATGCCCAATACACATCACAATACACATCAGGTTTTGCTGCAGTTTCACTCCAAGTCGGGGTGTCGCTACGGCTGCCATTGGTTAGGACGCCACAAAGTGCAGATTCCTCAGCATTTTAGAACCAATTTGTTGTTTTTCGTTTCAGGAACAAGAAACACAGCTGGTGGGAGAGTTGGCTCATCATCATGGCAATTATTTAATGCCAATTTGTTGCTGCCGGCACTCGCTAAAACACAACAGCTCTGTGCTGTGAATACAGGTTTTTTCCTTGTCACACTATCTTTGTGGGGCCATCTCATTGACATAATGCATTTCCTAGCCCTTTCTCCTAACCCCAACCATAAAAAAATATTGCCATCTCCTATTCCTTACCCAAACTTCAACCATAACCCAATTCAAACCTAAACTCTAAAACCAAGTCTTGACTCTCAAAAAGAGGTCTAAGCTTGTGGGGCCCAAAAAATGGCCCCACTTGAACGGGTGGGCCCCACAATTCTCCCGGGTGGGAAGTGGATTTGCGCCACCTGCGCTTACAAACACAGTTGCCTTCACGGAAACTATCCGGGGGGGAGAGAAAAAAAAAGAAAAGCTGAGTACGGCATCGAATTGACCAATCACGAGCGATGCTACGTCCCGCCATCTAAGGCGTACAAGATTTAAAGACGTGTGCGCAGCACCCCGCCACGAGCGACGCAGTACTTGTCATTAATGACTGGCGTCGATCACGTGATGTACGCCGGTCATTAACGCAAGAGCAAACGCAGAAGTATAAACCAGGCTTTAGAGAGTTGCTGCTGTCAATCACAGCCAGACCACGCTCAACGCCCCCATTCGCAACCCAACGTTCCTCCAGGCAACACCCCCTTTGAGCACCGATTTCAAATCTTAGTGAGGGGTGGAGCAAGATCTAACAGTGTGTAGTGCAGGATTCTTACTCATAGCGTAACATACGCACAAAAGACAACATGGCATGCAACAAGACACACACCTGTAGGAAATCTTACCATGATAAGTTACAGCGTACATGGATCACTCTCATTCTCACCGCTTCATGCCCAAATTCATCCATCCATCCATTTTCATTGTCGTCACAAGGGTCGCGAGGGGCGCTGGAACCTATCCCAGCTGGCTTCGGGCAGTAGGCGGGGTACACCCTGAACTGGTTGCCCATATTCAACCATAAAGTAAAGCACTACACACAAATAAGTCATCAATAGGGGTGTGTCAAAAAATCAATTCTCATAAGAATCACTAGTTTCATTTAGTATGATTCTGAATCAATTTTAAATGTCCCAAAATTTATTTTATTTAAATTGTTTCTTGCCCTTGTTTGCGTGTGCCTTTATTGGGAGCGCTGTTCATATTGTACACGATTTGGCCACTTAGGGGCAGTGTGGTTCCACGCGTTCTGATACACTGTTAAGTTGTAGCCACATTAGAGAGTAGAAGGAAAAAGGTCACTATCATGTTATGCCAATAAAAGTTTTGTTTTTTTTGCAGTGTAGGAAGAGCATATAGTGCCGCGAGTACCATGCTAATTAGCATTAGCGGGTCAGACTGGAGTAGATCATGACAATTATTTGCACATCTATAAACTGAACCAGAAATCATTGTCAATCAAATAATTTTGAATCAAAAATCGTTTCTGAACCGAAATATGATTCTGAATCAAATCGCAGACACAAAAATAGGAATCGAGTCGTGAGACAGTGAAAGATTCCCACCCCTACTAATCAATGACATGTTAGGACTGAATCATGGTGAGGAGACTTTTTTCCCCCTTCATCTTGTAAGTGGTTTCTAACGAAGATGACAATGCCATGTTAAAGGACACATACTGAATTTTCCCAACCAGAACTATAAAGGGTGCTTTTCAGTCAATTCCCTTGACCACGGCAAGATCTGGATTTGGTCCCCAATCAGTCACAACTCAGCTGCTGCCCATATTGCCTCAAGGATGCAGAAACAATTTTTTCTGGACCTGTACATGTGACAAATAATGCTGCTTTAACTTTTATTTCATTATGTACTTTTTCCCCATTCTGCACTTCTCATATTAATTAATTTGTACTAAATGGGTGACATTTTTATGACCTCTGTACCCAAATGTAAATTGGATTAATTTGAAAAATGAAAGAACAATTTGAAGTATTGAGTCCAGAGTGGCACATTGAGTTCTTCCCCAGAATCTGTTGTACTTGTTCTGACAGATGACCTCAGGAAACCTCCCAGTGGGGGCCTAAATATTTTTAGACAAGTAATGTTTATGTCTTTAGACTTCAGTAGCCTTAGAAGTAAATTCTTGAAAAATTAGAGCCCAGAGGAATTTGTTGACATCCCTCATTAAATATAAAACAATATAAACTCAAAGTACAGTTCATTGGGAGTGATGAATTCCTGTCGGGGGAATCGTTTTATGGCCCATTTTCAACAACTGTACAGTAAATGCAAAACATGGCTCGAAGACATTGTTGAGGTCTGAAGTTCTGTAAACACTGATGTGAGATATACAGCAAAAGCACAACAGTATGTTACTTGGGCTCAACTAGTTGGAGACCAGACAGCAGTGGTTTCATCTCACTCTACAAGTTACATTCTTGCTCAGAAAAGAAGGAATTTTAGCCTGATATATGTTGCAACACACTTTTCACTCTCCTCATCATTTGTTGCACTGTCCTTCATGGTTGAACAGATGAAAACACCAAGAGGTCGTGGGGAAATGGAAGCATGTTGATATTGTAATGGATGTGGAATTCTAGCAAGCAGCCAACATATCAATGAGTCATTGCTACTGATTAACAACCCCATCAACTACAGCAGATATATGATGCTCATTTGGTGCTGAGGGCCAATAAAAACCTTACTGGTTATGTCTTTCAAAGTACGAATGGCAATAACAGTATCATGACAACACATTTGACAGCAAATTGTGGGAAAAGAACACATGCAACATCATAAAGAAAACAATGTGATTGTTTCAAGTTAAACTTCACGCTAGTTGCTTGAAACACACAACAACAAAAAGCCATCGAGCCACCTTTTAAATGTCATCATTTCATTATGTTACATCTGTATTGCTGCTCTTCACAGTCCAAGTTCAACAGCTCACATTATGTTTATACAGCTATGGCTCGAGTATGTATGGTGCAATAGATTGGTTCATTTTACCTTGAGATTAAGACATTTATGCTCTGCTATAAAAAATGAGGTTCAGAGCATGGCTAACAAGGTAGGGAACCAAAAAGACCATCTTAGTGTGACCAATGCAACTGCCGGATAAGCCCAGACAACAAGTATAACATTGCCACAGTGTCCTTGTATTTTTATAAAATGTAAATAACAAGGAAACAAATTCCTTGTGTTTTTAAATACTTGGCCAATAAAGATAATTTTGATTACTTTTGAAGCAGAAGATAATAAGAATTTTTGCAGGAAAGTGAGTTGTTTATTTATTTATTTTATTCTAATGGATAACTCACCTACAAGTACAGTTGAATAAAATATTCTAAACCTGATCTAAAATCAGATCAGACTATGAAACAAGTGACAACATCCTCTCCTCGTGCCAGTATTTACAGAAGTAGTCACAATAGTTACAATGGCGTGATAATCTCCTTCCTAATTCCACTGTGGTTCGTAGCACTGTATGTTTTTCTTTGCTGCCACTGGCACTGTTGTCTTTCTTTGGGCTCATGGCGAAGAAAATTGTCGTGGAAAAATCCAAATGCACTCGCGAATGTATGGAGCATCTCCGGGAGTATTCACGATCTGACTGGAACTGAGCAGTTCATCGTCTCAACTACCGCAACGTGAGCATTCGGCATTGCTCGGCTTCTCTCGTCTTCACTCGACTACCCGTTTTCAAGGTACGTTCGGCTTAGCTTGCTTTGCTTGGGTGTTCGAACTCCGAAAATGAGTTCAAACTCCGAGGCATTTTTTACTCAGTTTTTTAGACTTATAGTATGGAAAATATGGTGATGAATGGTTTGTGTTTAAAATATTTTAGCTTGGGCAGCACGGTGGCTGACTGGTTAGCACGTCCACCTCCCAGTGCAGAGGACGTGAGATTGAGTCCGGGCTTCGGCCTTCCTGGGTGGAGTTTGCATGTTCTCCCCGTGCTTGCGTGGGTTTTCGCCAGGTACTCCGGTTTCCTCCCACATTCCAAAGACATGCATGGCAGGTTAATTGAACACTCCAAATTGTCCATAGGTGTGATTGTGAGTATGGTTGTTCGTCTCTGTGTGCCCTGCGATTGGCTGGCAACCAGTTCAGGGTGTACCCCGCCTACTGCCCGAAGCCAGCTGGGATAGGCTCCAGCACCCCGCGACCCATGTGAGGAAAAGCGGTCAAGAAAATGGATGGATGGATATTTTAGCTTTCTGATAGTTTTCTATTTGGCTCATCAATTTGTAAATCTAACTCCAATACTGAACCTCACAGCACGTCACTGGCATATAATATACATATAGTGTTGATTCAATCTACGTATTTCTTCACATTTTACATATAGCACAATGAAAAATAACATGAAACAAAACTGTCAAAGTAGTCAGCTACGCATGCCCTCATTACCACTCTAGCGTGCTTGACAACCCCCATTAGTGGTGGGCGGATTGATCCAAATATCGATATTATTGATACCAAGTCATTATCGATATCGGCTCGATACTGACACTATAATATCAATCTAGTAGTTTTGTTTCGGGCAGCACGGTGGCTGGCTGGTTAGCACGTCCGCCTCCCAGTGCTGAGGACGTGAGATCGAGTCCGGGCTTCGGCCTTCCTGGGTGGAGTTTGCATGTTCTCCCCGTGCTTGCGTGGGTTTTCACCGGGTACTCCGGTTTCCTCCCACATCCCAAAGACATGCATGGCAGGTTAATTGAACACTCCAAATTGTCCATAGGTGTGATTGTGAGTATGGTTGTTTGTCTCTGTGTGCCCTGTGATTGGCTGGCAACCAGTTCAGGGTGTACCCTGCCTACTGCCCGAAGCCAGCTGGGATAGGCTCCAGCACCCCCGCGACCCTTGTGAGGAAAAGCGGTCAAGAAAATGGATGGATGGATGGATGGATGGATAGTTTTGTTTCAATTTGGCTCTTTTATGCGCTGCTATGGTTTGGTAGGTTGAAAAAAAATCCACAAAAGTGCAATGAACTTTATAAAGTGGCAAATTTGCAAGTTTTTTCTTGGAAAATTACCCCCCCTGAAATTTTGTTTAAAGACGTGGCTGTCGTACAAGTTGATGGCGGATCCCAATGAAATGCTAAAAGAAATTAGCATCAACTTCGGGAGTGCTATTCCTTCAAATAATGGCTATTCACACACAAACACTTTGGAAACGCATACACACAGGTAAGATAAGAGGCACATTTTTTCCCCAAGCTGTGAAAAATTATTTGTATTAATAGAGCTCAAGTTTTGCCTAAAAATAAAATCTTTGATTTTTTAACAAAAATTTTGATTTACGATTTTTTTCGTGATTTTATATTATTATTATTACTATTTTTTTTATTTTTTTTTTTTACATAAACAAAGAACTTAAATAGGTTTGCTTTTATTTTATCAGTTAACAAAAGTAACCATATTTCTTCTCTTGGAATCAATGTGCAAAACTTCTACCTTGAATCAAATACTTCTGGAAATGTAAATCTATGTGTTGATAAAGTAGAAAAGTAAAACTTTTTTTGTCAACTTTAAAAGCTAAACAGTGCTACTTGTGTCCTTCAATATGACACAAATAAACATCACATTTTGGCTTTAATGTAGGAACTGAGGTATGGGATTGTCATCCAATCCAACTGTCTGCTGATTTTACAAGTACAAGTACTGTTATGTAAATTGAGGTGGCTATTTTGCCATGACTGGCAAATTGGCCAGTCCCCGGACTAAGAAAGTCTTGGCCTGCCGTAAATCGGCTATTTTACCGTGATTAGTCCGCTTCACTAAGTTCACCCCATCCTATAGATCTCCTTTCACTTTTCAATTTGTTTTGTCACTGAAAATAAGCTGTTTAAGGATTGCATAAGGATTTTATGTCGTAGTTGACGCAGAGGCTGATAAGCGTCACGGGCACGGCAAGTGAAAGTAAGCTTGTCTTTCATACCGGTAAGTGCTTGCAAGGCGAGTCCGTCTTGGCGAGATAGCGTACATGTTGCGACCACGCAGCGACCTAAATGTGCACATTTGTGCTATTCACATAAGTTTGCAAATGTCTATAAGCAATCAGGATAAAATATCAAATTACAGCTGGTTAAAGATTCTTCGCTCCGGCGATTGACCAATATTGGAGGCGTTAAGAGCAAAACTATTGCTGGCATTTGAGTTGCCAGTTACGGCAAAATAACCACTGCCTAAACAAATGGCGTGGGGCAACTTGAGCAATAAACTTGCGGCTAGGTAGCATGAGTTGCACATACCATGCTTCTCCCGTTTTCAGCAAGTGGTGAAATCGAGTCTTATTAGCGAGGTGCAACGTGTCCGCTTTGGGGATCGCTTCTTTTATTGTGCCCCTTTCTTGTAATACTTGCTTCCTTGTGCTAATGACTGCTCCACGGGAACATGATACACAGTTTGTTTTTTGTTTTTTTAGAGTTTGTTTGCTGTTGTTGAGTTAATTCCGAATGGAGTGTGTGAGGACACAACTAGCAGAGCTAAAGCTACGGAAGCCCGTGAGGATGAAAGCTGCGGGTGCGGCGCAACGAAAGGGGAAAAAAAACTCGATGTTATAATTTTTTTAATCGTCCACGACAAAACACTTGAATTAATTCAAAAAATCAATTTATCGCCCAGCCCTATTTAAAGCATAAGTAAAAACAAAAACAAACTATGAACTAGTTCATTCTTGGACCAATTAACTTAGTTTTTTTTATTTAAATTATGAACTATGAACTGAACTAGTTCATTTTAAAATTTGTGTGCTGAACTTTGAACTAGTTCGCGTAGAAAATTAACTTTCCCAACACTGTCAGTAGGTAACTGTGTGAGGGTCAACCGCAGACTGTAATTTGTTCCTGGTTGCCTGACAATCGTTCGGTGTATATTTATTCATATATTTTGAAATGACGCCTGTTTTTTCTTCAAACTGTTAATATTAGGTAAAACCAACTCTTATGTGTAGCGATTTCAGTCAGATAAGTACACTGTGATCTAATTCCAAGAGGTGGTCTCTTTTTCAGACTATTAAAAGCTGGTATGCACAACTTCCGTGCCAGTCCTCCCATGTTGCCATGCTGTGGGTTTGCATTGACATATCTGATGTCATAACAAGTGGAGGGTGATGATTGTGGAGACCTCACACACACTGCAGTTAGTGACTTGAAAAACAAAAGGTTACCGGCTTGATTTTTTTTTTTTTAATGTTTGGTATAATCTACCGCGTTATCGCACATTTAGTTCAGAAATGTTAATTTAAAGATGGTGATGTATGATTTGTTTCTGTTTGTTATTATACCCCTGTCCCCCCAACCATGTAATTATTTCTTTATGTAGACTAGAAACATTTTCGTGTGACTACATCAGTAGAACCCTGTGTTACAAAGTAATTAATATGCAGGGGTGTTTACCAAGAATCAAACATTGGAAGTTGCTTGGGGCCCTGAAATTTTGAAAAGAAAAGAAAATAAATATGAATTCCATTTACTTCAATTTCAAACAATTTTATTGTTTTAATCATATTCATTATTTATCTAAATTCAGAGAGAGATGTGTTTTAAGACGGGTTTTAAAAGTGGATAGAGAGGCCTAATATTCAGTGGAAGGTCGTTCCTAAAGGAGAGACCGACAACTGAAAAGGCTCAATCCTCTCCAAGCCTACGTTTTGTCTATAATATACTATATACTTTGGGCTGCCAGTCTGAACAAGGCCTTTGACTTGTGTTCAAAACTAGTAATGTGATATATATATATATATATATATATATATATATATATATATATATATATATATATATATATATATATATATATATACTTATCAATAATTTTTATTTTTTTTTAAAGAAATGATTATGCAGACGTGCAACTTTAAGTTTTATATGTCTGAATTATGATGCTATAAAAACACCAGTTCAGCTGTTTCTTCTGATTTGGACACTTGCTAAAAACAGTCTGGACAGTCAGCCCTAAAATTCGGATTTGAGGAGGAATTGCCTGCAGTCTGAACGCAGCCAAAGAACTGTGGTGTGCGGAGTTGAATTTGATCCCTGTACTGTACTGTACTGCGAAGTACAGATTCCCTGTAAGGAGATAACAAGAAACGGGTGTCAACAATTGTGCAAATGGGGTCTTTCAATTTGTATAATTTTTGGCGGGTATTTTAGAAGGGGGAGGCGATATAATAGATAATGGAATGAGTTCCTTTTACATGAGGCATGTAAGGCAAAGAAAAGACAAAGAAGAAAATAGTATCTTGAAATTTTGGCATTGAACAGCTGCGAAGAAATTCTACATTAAAATAAAACAACCAACCAACCAACCAAACAAACAAATAAAAAAACAAAAAAACAAGCAGGAAAAGTTCTACAATACATACTATTTGTCACAATTGCGTCCTCTTAAATTCCAACCTGACCTTACTCTATGTAGGGGCACAAACTAGCCAGCAGGAGACACTGATGTAGTGCCATAGAAAGGAGTCATACAGGAGGAAAATGATATAGCACTTGAAGCCCTCATCCCAAAGCTTCTGAATGTGATCATGTTCAGAATATCCTCTGAGCAAAAGCCAAAGCCAAACTATTTGCTAACCCTGACCCAAGATCATCTGTGGTCATTTAAGCACAATTTAGGTATTCACTTAAACCTGGTGGTATGAAAGATGGCCGCCGCAACAGAGTAGATCAAATGTTAAACAGACGAGCCATGTAAGTTAAGTAAAAGTGCTACATGTTGATAATGTTGACAATTTATGACAAATTGATAGGTCACAAAAACATCAAGGTCTTGTGAGTCGGTCATTTTGAAAAGTCAAGGATGGGAAATAGGTCCGGCCCTTTCAATTCCAGTCATGAGCATTTTGATATGCTTTTGACTCATGAAGTAAAATGGGAGTCCTGATGCTGAGACTGATATTAC
This sequence comes from Vanacampus margaritifer, assembly GCF_051991255.1. Classification (NCBI taxonomy): domain Eukaryota; kingdom Metazoa; phylum Chordata; class Actinopteri; order Syngnathiformes; family Syngnathidae; genus Vanacampus; species Vanacampus margaritifer. The sequence goes on along the minus strand of NC_135432.1, from coordinate 47,545,640 downwards.
TACCTACCTGCAGTATGTTATCTTGCTCATTAACTATTGTAATACAAGAAACAAAGGCACTCCTTAGTTTCTGCTCAAAATGTATGTTCACTACTTTCCACTTATATGTGAAACATGATTATGATTGTACTCTAATGTGTTGAAGAGATTTATGATTTAAGGTTTTGGTGAGTCTCAGAGGATTTCAAATTGGGCCGCAGCCCTTTTTAATTTTGGGACTGGTTGGGCTAGCGTTTAATTCAAAATGTGTCCCAAAAGACAGAAAAAATGTTGAACACTTCCAAAGTCATCTTATCTCTACAAATATTTTATTTTTTTTATGGCAGACTAAGGAAATCAGAAGGCACATTATTGAGATTTGACTTATGGAGTTGGACTTTTTGAAATCATATTTAAAACGTGGGTCGAAATATTTTCACTTACTCTGTATCTTGTGCTCAATAAGGAAAAAACATATTTTACTGAATGTTTGTGTACAGTGTCCTGATTGGGTGTTGTTGCGAACTGCAACATGCTGCAAACAGCCACACCAGAGAAGTTTGTCACATTAAACATCAATGAGTGAGGAGAACCGGTTGAGGGAATGAATGAATGAATGATGCAAATGGCAAGAACATACATGTGAAGTATACGATTCGTCCCGGAGGAAAGTCTCTGTCTGCATCCCCTGTGAGTAAATCTAATCTCATTAAACACTTTCAATCAGACACACCAGTTTTATTTAGTGAATTTACAGTCCAAATACTTTAAAGCACTTTTAACCCCGTGACTTCACCGCATGCGTGTGCGTTGCGGCTCCGCTCCGTTGCGTCTTGACTGCGTGCTGCAGACACGTCAATTTTATGGACAAAACTCACCGGTTGCGCACAGCTGCGGTCCGGCAGCTCCGTCGCCAACAACTTCCCGCCGTGTCTCGCATGATCGCGCTCGATAATGTGGCATTAAAAACAACGACAAACACACAAAGTCTGTGCTCAACAGAGAAGTAGAAAGAGAGGTGGACTTCCATTGATTGACTCACCATCCACTCCCACAGCTTCTACCATGACATTCATTGAAGCATAAATGTTTAGGTTGTCCAAATAAAAAGGATGTGCCATGTCATATATAATCCACCTCCATTATAAATCTCACCTCGTCCATGTTCGCTGCAGTGAATTAAGCGTTAAGAATTATGACGTTTGGCTGACATAATTGTGAAATAGGATCTGGCGCATATTTTACTCTGAAAAGTAACCAGAATATTTTATTTTGAAACTGCTTCGGTCTTCCTGTCCCGCTCGATGTGTTCTGTGCTAGTTTGCCATTTGACGGATGCCGACGGATGCATCGGCCGGCAAAAATAGGTCTAGCCGTGCGGCAGGCTCAGCACGACGCAGCTGGTCCGCAGTCGATCTGCAGCGCACACGCAGCCAGTGTTATTTGAACAAGCAGATAAAATGGAAACTAATCGGCTGCACCGCCAGAGCAGAGCGGAGATGCAACGCTTACGCATGTGATATAATCCCGCGGTAAGTGCTACATAATACTTGGAAGTACAGTATGTACAGTATTGTCAGGAAGATACACCACATTGAGTTAAAAGCACTTATTTTTGTTGAAACGTTTAGTAATGAAGAAAAAAAATTGAATTAGGCCTATTTCATTCATTCGGTTTGTGGCCCAATAAATATTAAGTTAAATGTGTGCTCTATGCAACTGGTCCGTGAAGCCGGCTAAAAAATATGAAATATTTTACATATTTGAAGAAGTAGTGCAACAATTACTTTCTCTGGTAGCTAATTACATTTGCAAGTAATTTGCAGAGATAGGCTCTTTCGTCAATCGTCAATTCCCGTCAATGACGATGTCCACCTTTCGGTTAGTGTACAATGGCGCAAAGCCTTGAAAAAATACACAGACTGAGCATCGAGTGAAGCAGGATTACTTCCGTCGATCGCGGTTAATACGCACAGTCCTTCTCATTACGTGTATTTTTGTGAGGCTTCGCATGATCAAGCATTCACTGAAAGTGCTGATGCACTCGCTAAAAGGTGGGCATCGTCATTGACGGGAATTGCCGATTGACGGAAGTGCCTATCTTTGCATTTGCCCAACGCTTATAGTGTTTATGAACACTAGACCTCCCAGATCCGTCATTTTGACGGTTCTCAAAATTGCATTTGTTGTTACTCTGTTTAGATAGATCAACAATGTGCCTGGCCTTTTGACTTGTCCTCTCTCTGTATGTAGATCATTACTGTGCTGCCATTTTATTGTATTGAAAATATAAAAATATTTAGGAGCCATTTCTACTTTACCTCTGCGACCGTCAATTTGACAGCTCTATTCATTTCAATGTACATCTTTCACCTCGCTGGGATCCGAAAGGTTGCGCCGCTGGGCTTCCGTAGCAACTACCATTCAGCACGGACGCATTGGTTTTGGATACAAGCTGGATCACCATGGCAAATAAAAAAACAACAACAATACTACAGAGGAGACGTTACAACTACATTCGAGACTAGGATTGGGCACACTCGGCCCTCGAGGGCCGGAGTCCTGCAGGTTTTGGGTGTTTCCCTTCTCCAACACAGCTAAGCCTGATCCTGTTGACTGAAATCAGCTGCGTTGAAGCATTCAAACACTGCAGAATTCTGGCCCTCGAGGACCGAGTTTGCCCACCGCTGTTCTAGACGAAGTTGATGGAGAGTCTGACGAATCACGTGAGTGGTCGCTGGATGGCTGGATGGCTTGGCAATTTCAGACAGCAAGTCCAAACAAGACCAGCCCATCCTTGCTAAAAGGAGCAGTGTTACCAACTCCATTGGAAGTGGTGACGCAGTTCAAGGTAAGATATTATTAGCTTATAGTAAAAAAAAAAATAGGTTGCTAGATGTGATAGGGTCATGACGTTTTTGGCAGTTATGAGTTAAGTGATAATAAAAATCAATAAAGCTTCACCAGAAAACCTACACCGTCTGCCTCAAAAAAACAAGAGAGGGGCTTTAATAGCTACTCAAAACAGCGAGTAATAACCATATTGGCGGTCTTTCTTTTGACATCACCTATCCTTTTGATAAAACACTTAATTTATAAAATCTTTGAGAACTTCTACATGTCATCTGGATCCCACCAGGCCACCTCCTACAATCCCCCACTTCCCTCAGGATTTTTATTCCTTGGGGAATGCTTTGGATGGGAGAAAGCTGAATCAACATGTAGGCTTGACTCCTGTCAGTTTGTTCCGACAGGCCTCACACCAGCGGCAGAGGAGCAGGTGGAATAACTTGTAGAGATTCTATGACTTTAAGCTCTCTGGAGGAAGTGACATGATGCCCCACAGAGGACTGCAGGTGGGGGATCTGGGGAACAGGACTGTTTGTGTATTTTCTCTGTTAGGCTCTAGTCCCCAAATGTAGTAAGCCAATTTCCAGAGAGAATTGCATCTTTGATGGGGAACAAATATCTTCAACCTGCTCTCTGATGAAATCAAGGGTTACCCGAGTTGGAGAATTTGATTTCGCTAAGTACTGTCTAATTGAATTAACAGATGAGTATTGAAATTAAAGTCAACAGCGATGACACAGAAGAACTGATTTATGTGCTTCAGCATGTGGTAGAGTAGAGCGATGCCAATTAACATGGATGGTTGTCAATGCAGTGAACACATTTACTGAAACTAAGTCCTTAAGGTTCTAATGAACGTTGTGTACCTAGTGCAGTTACAGAAGAGAAACTAGTCCTTCACCGGGACTGACTGGCCCCATACAATATTTTGTGTGGGCATGTTGTTAACAAGAGCTTCACAGGTTGCCACTGAAATCCACTCTTCATGAAGACATCATGGAGCAGGCGTATATTTGCGACCTGACGCTCATCCATCCAATCTGCCACTTACCATCCTAAAGTAGAGGCCTGGGTAACTTTTTAGGTATTTTTCTTTCCCATTTCAAAGTCTTATGTCATGAATTACGATCACTTTAAAAGACATTCTAAATGTGGGCACTACAACGGTTCAAACACTTATTCAGCCTCACTGCAAAGTTTCTGATGACCTGCCTGCACATATCCTGAGGAATTCCTCTGAAAAAAAGTAGTGATAACATCCTTCAGTTCTTGAATTGTTCTGGGGTTATTGTGAGAATGCTAAAGCATTACTCCATATGTTATTGTGCTTTTTATTCTCCACAATATTTTGCCGTGAAGCAACTCCCACATAATACTTCCATTTTACACCGTTCAAATTTCAACTTGCTTCAAAAATTGACACCTTACAGGGTATTTATCGTCTGACTCCACATTACTTACAGTATTTGCACAATTTAACAATAAATATAAACTTTTCCCCATTCATTTTCAATGGGACTGACATTGAACTTTTTCTAAGTGCCACTTTCCACGCTCCTTATGATAAAGGATTTACATGTATACTCACTGACTATCATAGTTCCACTTTTGCATTTTTCCATTGGATGTCATTCGTTCCACTTTTCCATCTAAATGAATGGAGAGTACTGCATGTCTAGGTGGCGCTATTGAGTGATATTTTTTTTCTTTTCTTCATTTAAATTTTTTTTGTGTATAGGATTATTGTGTGTAATGTGGTTACTACAACTATGATTATGTTTGATTTTAATTTATTTATAGCACTTTGCTTCAGCTGTGATTATTTATTTTATGTTTAAGCACTCAAGTTCCTTTCCGGGTACGACAAGAGTACATGAGTGTCGCAACGCAAGAAGATTCAGCTGTCGGGTCATTTTTGAAGTGCTTGACACAAAGGCACATGGCCCCACTGGTGGATGAACAGTTTACTGATGCAACTGAAGAAAACAAAGGCCCTCTAAATACAAATAAACCTCTCTAACATCTGCAGACAGAGTGAGGAGAGGCACAGGGAAGCTAACAGCTTCTGCCACAGCCAGTGTGACCAAGCAGGGAACATATGACCAGAAGGTAAATATAGCAAACCACATGAGGTGGAGATGCAGCATGTGCTTTGACCCATCAGGCAGACAGATTCTCTGGTCTCCACAGTAGAGGTCTGGCCTTATAATCCACAGCTGTGTTTTCCCTATGTTTGTTCCTGAACACACACAGAACAACTTCAATAACCAACAACTGCCAAGATGATTGTTCCTTACTGCAATTTGTCACAGATTTCCACTTAAACAGCTGAAGTAGCTCACTTTAAAGATTATCAAGCCATTAGTGGCATCAGAAGTACAGTAAATGTTTTTAAAACTGCTGTTATTCAACCTCTACTTAAACGACCTAACCTCGACCCAGTTAGTCTCTGTAATTATAGGCCGGTATCAAATTGACCATGTATTGCCCCCAAAACTTTTAAAAGTTGTTGTGCAACAGCTGAATGATTACCTGGCCGCTAATAATCAATATGAACCTTTTCAGTTAGGATTCAGGGCTGTTCACTCTACTGAGACAGCCCTTGCTAAAGTAACAAATGATCTTCTCCTAGGATGGACTCCAATACCTCGTCAATATTATTATTACTCGATTTAAGCGCCACCTTCGATACCGTCGATTATACCATACTATTAGAACGAACATTTACATGCTTCCGCTTGCTGATATTATACGTACATATAACACAAACTTTCACTGTTTGCTGACAATACGCAATTATATTTGCCTCTGCAAATAACAAATCCGCACAACTGCTGTAATCTGGAGGCATACCTCGCCGACATTAAACAATGGATGTCGTTTAATTGTTTACTTCTTCCCAGATAAAACCGAGTCATCGGCATCTGTTTACGAACACGTGTCTAAACCTTGATAAATGTATTAGCCAAAGTGACTCAGTAAAAAATCTTGGCGGTATAGTCAACCCAACTCTCTCTTTTCAAATGCACATTAAAAATATTACTAGAACTGCTTTTTTTTTTTTTAACCTTCGTAATATTGCTAAAATGTGTTCTATTTTGTCTAATGGTGATGCAGAAATTATAATTCATGCATTTGTCATGTCTCGCCTTGACTTGTACTGTACTGTATTACTCTCTGGCCTTCCCATGACCAATTTTAAAAGTCTGCAGCTAGACTTTTGACGCGGACAAGAAAGTTCGATCATATTACCTCGATACTAGCCAACTTGCATTGGCTCCCGGTTTCCTTGAGATGCGATTTCAAGGTTTTGTTACTTACATATGAAATATCACACGGCTTAGCGCCTTCTTATCTCGTTGATTTAATAGTACCGTATGTTCCGACACAAAATCTTTGTTCGCAACTCGCTGGTCTTTTGGTGATTCCAAGAGCTAAAAAGAAGTCTGTGGGTTCTAGAGCGTTTTCGATTTGGGCTCCATTGCTTTGGAATGCCCTACCCTCAGAGGTCAGAGACGCTACCACTGTAAAAACGTTTAAAACACGTCTTAAGACTCATCTCTATACTCTTGCATTTGGCTGAATGATGTGTACCTGGTGACTGCCGCTGCTTTATTTCCCTCCCTTCTCCACGGCTTGGAGAGGGAGTTAGGTGTTAATGACTGATTTGGATGCTACATTACGGGTTCTGTGCTGGTTGACTGGAATGCGATCTGGGGAGGATCATCACCTTGAAGTTGCCGCCATAGAGATAGCTGCTCCGACCAACCGGGCTGGATTTGGATGAGGACGCACTTCCCTGACGACGTCTTCTTGCAGTGCTTCAACTTCTTAAATGGACTTTCGCACTATTCTAGTTAATAATGTTTAGTATCACAAACTATGTCAATTTTTGCCCATTCGGCATCCATTGCAGCCTGATCATCCTGGAAGGGGAATTACCACATTTGCCGTCCCTTCTCAAGGTTTAAATTTTTTTGCCTGTTTTTTGAGTTTTTCCTTACCTTTTTGTGGTTCGATTAGGGGATGTCGTTGATATTTGTCAACTCTGCGGGCATGTGAAGCCCTTTGGGACTCTTGTGTGATTAAGGGCTATACAATAAACTTGACTTGACTAAAAGTAGAAATACAGCTGGGAAAAAAAAGTATCTGTGGAATAATCGACTTAAAGCTGCTCTTTGTAACAATTTGTCCAAAAATCTTTACAATAGCCTTTTTATCTGGCCATTTATGACTGAAACATCTTCTAATTAGTAGATTAACACCTAAGATGTTCATAATGCGTACTCCTGCTAGCCTCTGGCCAATAGTTTTCAGACGGGATTCAGGTTCGAATTTCCTGACCTTTGTTTTTGCGGATGTGACGCCATGTGCGCATTGTATGTGAAGAAGTGTGTGTTCAGTTTCATTTTCTTCGCCAACAGGTGGCAGTAACGATTCTGTGTTCAGTAGCTTCAAGTAAAAGTACAAAATTTGAAATGTACTTAAAGTAAAAATAAAAGTGCTTGATCCTGAATCATACCATAAAGTAAATGTCCATTAAAAACAAGTAAATTACATGACGTCTTACAAAGCAAGCAAAGGTGGCATTGCAAACGCCAGGACATAGACACAAAAATAGTTATTTCAGGTAAAGCCACAGGTGATCAGCCGCTTCGTCTGCGGACTCCTTGTCATTTCTTTGGCTTCTGTCTATGCTGCCGTTATTCATGATGTCTTCCGTCCTTCGTCGTGTCCAATTTCGCCATCTGGGGTCCGTTTAGCTAGGTTCTATTTAGGTATGTGTCAAGTGCGTGGGAGGCTCAGTGGTAAGAGTCATTAGTTAATCGTTTCTTCACCTGTTTCGTGTTGGTACATCTTGCTTCTTACATTGACTTACTTATTGATGCTGGAGCGGTGCATTGCTATGGACGAATGTCGCATTAGAACAAATATTTAGAAAAACAGGACGGGACAAGTAGTGTGTAGTGTAAACACAATTAAAATAAATAGTAGAGTAAAAGGTACAGATACTTGCTCTCAAATGTAGTAAAGTAAAAGTTAAAAGTACCGGTATCACTTAATACATTTACTCAAGTAAAGTACAAATACATAAAGAATTTATTTACGTACAATTACAGTCCACCACTGACCACTCTAATCACAGTAGCAGGATTGCAGGTAACAGTGTTCCAAAACTGGACGAATGCTAACTTTCAGCAGCAGAAACTTAGCTGTTACTGCTGACCAAGAGGACTTATAAGTAAATAAAGAAATAATAATAATAATTGTCTCATTCTGATGATATGAGTAACAGGATTGCATGAGATAGAATGAGACATTCAATCAAGGCTAACTATATTATAAAAATATGAAAAATGGAAGAGAGGACATACCTTTGCTCTGCCCATTCTTTTGAAAACTGTTTGATGGTGTCAAGTCCAGTGTATCATCTGATTCACTGCTTTCTTCTTCTTCGACCGTGCTAAAAAGATTATGTAACAGGGTTGTGTGCATGTTGTGCGACACATTTCCATGAATAATAATTATTATTTGAAATAGTGTGTTTACTAAAACAAATGTTCCCACAGTTACAAGACACAGTAATGAAACAAAATAAATAAATACATAAGTCTCATTTTAACTATTTTATTTGAGATTCAATTTTAGGGATGTTTCGATACCACTGTTTTTGAAACCGATATGATACTTAAATCTTCAGTACTCACCGATACTGATACAAAGTGCTGATACCATTAGTATTTATGAACATAACATTCCCCCCCCCCAAAAAAAAACAAACAATGACAGATAATAATAAAAAAAAGACATATATATCCCAACTACAGCAAATTTCCTTAACATTGAATGAAATTAATGGCAATTATATTGTTTCAATTTGCTCATAAGTCATGTTGCATAGAGTACACAATAAAATGAATTTTTAAAACAAATCAATAAATAAGATTAAACGAATAAAACAGTGGCCAGGGGGAAAAGTCCCAATCAACATATGTGGTGCAAAGAATTATATTATGATAGTGTTTTAAGCAATTCAGTAATATCTACTCAATAGTAATATCTAGTTCAGTAATATCTCAAGCTGTTTAGTGTGTGATGTTTAATTATATCTTGTTTTGAAATCCATGCTTTTAATTTGAAAGGCTGGTCTGTATTTCCGTTTCCTGTTTCACGTTCTCCGTTCATTACAAATATAATGTAGTATGTATGAGAACTATAATTGGTGTCTGCCAGGGTCGTAAACGGCACCGTTGTATTTTTAGCGCCAAAGCTCGGTGACGTTAACGAGACAATTAAGTGCCGGCAAACGTAAACGAGTCAATTAAACACAGCAAAGTTACGTGAGCTACAAATATATATAGCAGACATTAAACCACAGATATACAGGTAGGTGATATTAACCACAGCAAGAGTACTTACTTATTTTTCAGTAACACACACCGAAATGGCGCTGCTGGAAGTAATGAAATGAACAAGTGTTACCTCATAAGGAGACACACAGGAAACGAACGAGACGGAACAAAACTTTCGTTCCCCGCAGTCTTTCTGACAGTTCATGACCAAAAAATGGCCACAAGCGGCAGTATCGATATCCATCGCGAGTACCGATACCATGAAATGTGGCTTGGTATTGGCCCAATACCTGGAATCGGTACTTGTCCATCCCTATTCAATTTGATCAGTAGGGGGGGTGGGACAAGAAAAAATTTGCATTTTATGGGGTAGCATACTTATTTGGTATTTTCAAAACTATTTTCAAGCATTCTTTACTTTTTTCTTTTTTTAACATTTGGTCTCAGGACACGTAAATTTACTCAGAAACTGCATGTTTTATGGGGCTGGCAATCTTGATTCGATTCAATTCAGATTTTTGGGTCTACGATTTGATTCAGAATCAATTTGATTCAAAACAATTTCAAATTCAAAATATATGATTGACAATGATTTTTGGTTCAATTTAGAGATATGCAAAGAATTCTCATGTTCAGTCTGCTTTGCAAGACAGCTTTGCATGACAGAATAACAAATGGAGATTTGCATTTATAAGTGGCTTTTTCCACAAAAATTGCATGTGGGCTACAACTGCTACTCTCTGTAGCTACTAGTAGCTATACATTTTCTAGCTTTTACAGTATATAATAAGATGAAACAAAAATTAACGTGCATCTGCATCATAAATGGTTGAACAAGATGCATGCAAGATGCAGAAAAATGAAATATGAAAATAACTTTTTCAAATGGGGAAAAAAAAACGTACCAGTAAGCTAAGTGCACCTAAATTTTTCATTAAAGTTGTGACACTCAAAAATATGTGGTCACAAATAATTTCGTTGATGGGAGCATATTTTGTATTCATGATTTGTATTTTATTTTTTTATATATACAAAATGTAAAATTAAGTGGAAATGTATCTTTCACATTTATATTAACGTGGGTAGGAAATAAAAGAAAGGAACCATTGTGTTTAGGTGTTGTTCCGCCCAGGTTCCTACTTTAGTGAGGGAACTCACTCCTCCCTCCCTTCAGGAGAAATTTGGGATGAAAGGCAGCTGGTAGTGTCTCCCTCACTCCTCCACATTACCTGTGTTTTTCAGGTTTGTAATTCTTGGGAAGTACTTCTAATCGAATGTTTGACATGTAAAACACTTTGTGACAAGAACGCAATCGATTTTGAGAAGTTTATTTGCGTCATTTAACGGACATGACAAGCTTAAACGAGGTTGTCAACGAGCATGCATTGTGTGTGAGGCTCATTAACTACTCGTAGCAAACTAACATCATTGAACACCATTCGTAGTATTGGTAAGGCTAAGTGCGCTAAAGCTCCCAACATGATTATTTTTCATACTAGGTTATGTTAATATGTAGAGAATGTGTCAATATGCAAAGGTTGTAACTGGTGAATGTGTTTTGTTAAAAGCACTGTGTGAATTTATAAATGTTATAAGTATTTTGAGAATAACCTTCCCTGTGTAGAAAACTAAGAGTAATGAATCCTAACAATGTTTTGAGTTGCCTAGCTCATTTTTTTGATGATGTAAAATAACAGAATGGATAACTCGACTGACTATATGAGAGTACAGTGGATGTAATACTGATGTACGAGTAATCCTGTTTTTGTTCAGTGTAAAATGACAATATATTTGGGAAGTGATTTATTTGTTGTAATAAAGAAGAAATTTTGTGATGAAACGTAGCTGCTTGTGTCTTCACTCCTTATCCACATTACCTGTATTTTTCAGACACCAAAACCAAATATCTCTTGTTATTCGGGATTTCAATGCTTTGGGACCCGTAACAAAGTGCCTCTTGCAACAATAGAACCGTCAAAAACTGCAACTGTTTGTATGATCAACAAACCATGAAAACTAAGAGAACTGGACATGAATAATATGTGTCCAAAATTACGGTGCATTGGCAGCTGCAACATCCTGATTCTTTTGTAGGAAAAGAAGCCGGTTCGCATGTGTTGGTGTAAGACTACTTTGCCAGTTTGCTGAGCTATCAGCATATTGCCAGCAGTGGAGAATACTCTTTCAGCTGCAACATGAGTGCCAGGGATGCACAAGAAGCGTTTAGTCAGTCCAGCCAAGTTGGGGAACTCTGCCTCATGGGTTCTCCACCAGAAGAGAGGGTTATCTGACATGGACAGTGGAGTTTCTTCCAAATATTTCTTCACCTCCTCTTCAGATCTGGTGCTGGCAGATTTATGGACGACACTGTAGATGTCTTGCCCAATAGATTAACAAGTGTAGAGGGCCTTCTTTTTGGGGCAGGTTCTTCTGGGTCTGTCTGAGGTGTCTTGGACTCTTCCTCATCATCCTCTGACTTCACATGATAATAAAGAGTGGAGGATGGGGGACGACAATTATATCATTTATTATGTATAATATAATCACACCACCAGTCCCTTATTTTATGGTAAAATAAAATAAAAATGTATACATAGAGCCATGCAAGATTTAACTTTGATCTATATTACTTACCATTTTCAACATGTATAAATGTTAGAGATGAGCGAGTACAGCACTATCTGTATTTGTATTCCGAGTGGGCGTGGCATACATCAGAAGTAGGCGTGGCTTAACAAAATGGGTGGGGCTTACATCAATACATTACTGTATTTTTTAGTATAAAATTGAAAAAAAAAATGTTTGAAATTGATCAAAAGTTTCTATATTTTTGGTTTATTTTAAAACTTTTGACAAAATCGCCTAACAAAGATTCAAATCAATGCAACTATTTACAGAACAAGTTTTTTGTTTTTTTTATAAACTCTTATACATATTGATTCATAGTGTGTTCAGTTGTGCATGTAAGTGCATTTACCAGCTTAGTAAAAATGAACTTGGCAGCCAATGTGAGAGACTGACGCAACACAAACCAACCTCTGCCTTGTCAAGAGCGCTGCGGTTGCACAGCGCTCCAAAACAAGTTTCCCACATAACTTTGACAAACATACAAAACTAAATACAAGTGTGCTGTAGAAAACTAAGGACCAAGAGATGATTAAGTAATGTCCGGATATTAAGGAAATCTATCCATGTTATATTCGTATCTGGGAATCCGGCTATGCATTGGTTCCTCTCTTGGTAGCCTGGAGTATGCTCGATCCTTTTTTTTTGCCTCTTCTCGTTGTGGCAGGTGGTCTACAACAGCTGTCAATGATTGTTAAAGTGTGGCGTTTGCCGTTTACTCAAAGTGGCAGACGTGTTTTCTTTGCTGCCAAAATGATTGCGCTAAACGGCCATTTTGGGATGCGTGACGTCAATGTCAAGATCTCTATGGATTGTCATGTTGGTTTCCTGAACAATTGGAGTGCCAGCAGCAATGTCAGTTGCCTTGGTGTCTTGCAGCAACTGAGCATGCAGTGGAGCAATAACAGTGTAGGTGTAAAATCTTCGGATATGATGAGGGTTGCATCTTTCATTGGTTTCAGTGCTGATGCTATTTCCTCAGCAGTGGAGATGTCTATCTCACTTAGTGAGCAGTCGCTTCCACTTCTTCTTACCTGTGGAGACATGAGCGCAGCACAAATAGCAGGCTGCTGCTCTAAGAATCGCTCTATCATGCCCAGCACACTGTTTCATCGTGTAGCAACATCTTTTTTGAGTTTGTGCGCCGGCGGTAACTGTTGAATTTTTAGTTTTTCCTGCAGTTTATGATTTGCTATGGTGCTGCGATGGAAGAAGCCAATTATTGCATTGCATTGACTGTGTGGCTTTCACTCATCATGCGAGTTTACAAAACACGGGATTCAAGCACCCACATATTGGTTATATAGTGAGCCGTTGTTGGGTCTGATATTACAGATCCCCTTAGTTACTGACCGTGCACCAAGGAAAAAGGAGGCAGAAGCTGTTGCTTTGTTTTATTGCAACCGCGGCTGGGAGAGGAGAGGAGACGCAAGACCTTAACTCACGTTCGGCTCCTTCCGACTCTCTCCCCTCCCCCGGCCACCTCGTCGCTTTTATTACAGTTAAGTTTCGTTTCATACAAAACATGGTTAAGTTTCTGTTTTCATACGTCATAGAAAAATACAAAACATTAGAGAAAGTTGAGCAGCGCCTCTAAACGACAGTTGATAATATAAAACATAAAAATATATACAGGATATTCTTTAAAATACACATAATGTTAAGACTACTGTTTTAAGCAACTTCACATTCCCTCCTGTTGTGGATTTAAAAGGACATCAGTAAATACTAAAACAATTAAGTTTCCTCAGTATTACTTCATTAATAGATTCACAACATTTGAACCATTCTCAGGAAATGGCGAAAACCCTTAACTTAAAGGGAAAAATTCCATAACTCCCCCACCGCACGGTGACGAGAACCTCTTGGTCTGAGAATGGAACTGAATTTGAAGTTAGGAAAACACAATAAGATGAGGGTCACACTTTTGTGTCGGTCTCCACAGTGTCAACATAATCCTCTACGCGTAGTAAGTTATATTGATACATCTGGGCCACGAACATACGGGCGACTAATCTCTTAGACATTGGGACAATACAGCAGGAACAAATAACACATAATAAGATAAACATTATAATGATCAAAGTCCTAACAATGTCTGAAAAAGGGTCATCTTCTCCTTTGTTTCTTCTTCTTTTTGACAAGAATCCGGGGGTAATCCCTTATCTGAGTTCGGTGACCTTTTTGCAGTGACTCTGGTGGATCCACGTCTCTCTCTCAGCGATTTTGAGAGCGGTGGGTGTGGTCAGGAGAACAACGAATGGGCCGTCCCAGCATGGGCTCGACCATGTTTTCCTTTTTATCACCTTCACCAACACCAGGTCACCCGGGGTCACCGTTTCCTGTGCAGGAGGAAGAGAGGTAGAGGGCAGATCATTTGCTCTTGACACAGTCCGTTCTTTAAACAAGTCACATAACCATTTAGTCAGTGGATCTGCCTCTCCTGTTTTGTCTGACCATGGCTGATTTTCCCATAAGGGGAGCACAAAGGGTCTGCCTGTTACTGCCTCAAAGGGCGTGATCCCTTGTGGGTTTGGCGTTATTCTCATGTAAGTTTTTACTAGAGATAAACACTCAGGCCATGGTTTTTTGGTTTCTTCCATGGTCTTTTTGAGTCTTAGTTTAATAGTACCGTTGGTCCGTTCAACTAAGCCTGCGCTCTGTGGGTGATATGCACAATGATTTTTTAGGGTGATCCCTAAGTGAACGGCCATATTGTCAACGATGGTACTTACAAAATGGCTACCGTTATCACTCCACAAGACTCGTGGAATGCCATGTTCTGGTATTATGTGTTTACAAATAGCTTTAGCTACTGTGAGGGCGTTTGGATGTTTTGAAGGAACAAGTTCAACCCATTTAGTTAGTGAGTCTACTAACACTAAACAGTACTTGTGCTGACCACTTTTGTGTAGTTCAATAAAGTCCATGTGTAAAACTTCAAATGGGTAGGAGCCCACTGGGCATTTCCCTCTCTGTGGTCTTAAGTTTCCCTGAGCATTGTGACGACAACACACCATACATGACCTACAAAAAGTTTTAAAATAGGTTTGTAAGCCCTGTGGTATTGTCATTGTCTGTTCTACCATAGATACCATCCCTCCTGTTGAGACATGGGACTTGCCATGACTCAATGTGGCTACTGCGTGGAACAGACTGCGGGGGATGACTGGTCGGTCTTCTTTGTGGTAGAGGCCTTCTGGGGTGAGTTCAATGTTCATCATTTTCCATAGTGTTTTTTCTTTGTCTGGAGCGTTGTTTTGCATGTCAATTAGTACTTGTTTTGGAATGTTGTTGTGTTGTTGTGTTTCTTTGTGGTTGGCGAGCATGACGATCTTTGTTTTGTCTTGGCCTGCTTGCTTGGCTGCCAAATCTGCTTTTGCATTTCCTACAGAAACTGCGTCTTTTGCTGAGGTGTGAGCTTTGCATTTGCATACCGCTATTTTGGAGGGTAGCAGTACAGCGGCCAAAAGGTCAGCGAGTAATTTGGCGTGTTGAACAGGTTTTCCTGTTGATGTTTTCATTCCTCGTCGAGCCCACATGGCGGCAAAGATGTGCAATGTCGAGTGGGCATATTGGCTGTCGGTCCAAATTGTTACTGCTTTGTCTTTGAATAATTTACATGCTTCTGTTAGCGCGATGAGTTCTGCTGCTTGTGCTGACAGATTTCCTATTAATCGTCCACTCTTCAGTGTCTTTTGTTGTGTGACCACTGCATAGCCTGTGTTGGTGTTGCCTAGTTCATCTTTGCTTGAGGAAACATCTACAAACACTGCTTCTCCTTCTTGTAAGGGTGTGTCTAACAAATCTCTTCTTGGTTTGCAGATTTCCTCGGTGGCTTCTGTGCAACTGTGTGGTGTCCCATCTGTCTCCACTGGGAGGAGACTTGCAGGATTGAGAGTGCTGCATCTCTTGATGGTAAGATGGGGTTGGGACAACAGTACAGCTGTTAGGCCAAGATGTCTTGCTGGTGAGAGAAATGACATCTTTGTTTGAGTCAAAAGAACATCTACTGAGTGTGTTACTAGTAGAGTGGTGGGATGGAACAACACCAATTCGGCGGATGCTTGGACAGCCATTGCTGCGGCACACACTGCTTGGACACACTGGGGCAGGGCTCTGGCGACAGCATCAAGTTTCTTTGAGTAGTAGGCCACTGGTCGCATTTGTGTACCATGTTGTTGGAGTAGGACGGATGTCATGAATCCGTCTTTGCAGTCCACTGTTTGGGTAAACAGTTTCTTGTAGTCGGGTAGGCCCAAGGGGCCTGTGCTTGTGATGGTCTGTTTTATCTGATTGAACTTTTCATTAGCTATTTTCGTCCATGTGATGGGATCGGCCAGGGCGATGTCTTCTTGGTAAATTAAATCCACCAGTGGTTGCGTTATTTCGGCGAAGTCCAGAACCCATAGACGGCAAAAGTTCACTAGGCCTAGGAAGGCCATCATCTGTCTTTTGGTCTTTGGTTTGGGGGCATCAAGGATAGCTTGTTTCCGATCAGAGGTTAGTTTTCTTCCTTCTGCCGATATGATGTGACCTAAGAAAACTACTTCGGTCTGAGTCCACTGTAGTTTGGTCAGTGAGGCTTTGTTTCCTGTCTTTGCCAGGTGTTGACACAGTTTCACTGCTTCTTCTTGATTTTCTTCTTTGGTTGGACTGGCGATGAGAATGTCATCTACGTAAATCAAGATTTGAGTGGTTTCACTGTGTTCATGGAGGCTCAGACAGTTGTTGATTTCTTGAGAGAAAATGGTGGGGCTCTCTGCATAGCCTTGGGGTAGTCTCGTATAGGTGTATTTCTTTTGATTAAAGGTGAAACCAAACCAATGACGGGCAGACTCGTGCAATGGGATGGAAAAGAAGGCGTTGCTTAGATCAATTACTGTGAACCATTTCTGTTCTGGCTTCAGCGCATTGAGTAGAGTGTGGGGGTCGGGGACGCAGGGGGCTCTCTGTTTTACTGCCTGATTTACGGCTCTTAAGTCGTGGACCATTCGCCAGGTCGTGGTGTCTGCTTTCTTTACTGGAAAGATTGGAGTGTTACAAGTTACCTTGGGGGCTTCTATGAGCACTCCAGCTTTTACCATGTTCATGATTACTGGTGTGATTCCTTCTTTGGCATCAGATTTGAGTGGGTATTGATTGATTCGTGGGCGATAGTTTGTTCTTGGTTCAATTGTTACTTCTGTGGCTGTGGTCATTAGGCCCACATCGGTTTTTGACGCTGACCACAGCTGAGGTGGTATTTGATCCATGGCGTCTTTTAGTGCCAGGATCGTGGTTTCCTCCGGATGTCATGTACTTAGGTGGGTGCTGGGGACAAATGTTGTCACCCAGTTTAGTTTTTTCCTCCAGACCACGTTTCCTGATGACATGATGCGTTTAAATCTTCCATCTTGACATGGGGTCCACGGAAGTCGTTGTTCGGACCATGTTACATCTCTTATTTTTGATCCTATGTCTTTCCATCTCCAGCCTGTTGGTTTTGCCAGTGAAATGTGGAAGGGAATGCCAAAGCCTTCATATGTGGTTAATGCATATATGTAATCTGGAAAGATTACTGTGGCTGCCATCCATCCTGCCTGTTCGTCCCAAATTAGGTCCTTTATTTGGGCCCGCATGGTTGTCAATCGGGACCATTGATCAAAGAAGTCTCTGTCCTCTTTGTTCGGGGCGAAGCGGATGGTGGAGTGAAGTGGGTACGTGGTTTGGGGCACCCAATTTGAATTTGGTAGGATTTGTTCTGGCATCTGTTGCAGATTGTTTGTTACTGATGTTGGACCTTTTTGGATTGGATCCAGACTGTAGAATGGGCGTGGTTTGTCTTTTCCTTCTAGTACTAACATCTGCATTGGTGTTTCTTGTCCTCTTTTTGTCACGACCATGCTGGAGCCTTCGACCATTAATACAAGGCTCATGGCTTTTATCAAATCTCGTCCGAGGTTTTCAGGACAACGAGGCACGTAAACGAAAGTTTGATCTGGGTATTCTGTTCCGTCTTCATCAATAATGGTCAGTGGTTCGGTAAAGTAATGGATGGCTGGTCTACCTCCCACTCCTATGACCATTATTGTGCTTTTTGACAATTTGACACCTGTTGGTAGATCAGTGATCACGGAGGATTGTGCTCCTGAATCCACAATGAATTTCAATGTTGTCGTAAATGGCCCTAAGCCTAGTTTTCTTACTGCTGGGTCAATAGAGGACATCTGGCTAAACAGGACTGTCAGGTCAAGCACCTCGACGATCGTTCTGGTGTCATCAGGGTTTTCATCACTTGACCTTTCCTGCTCGCGTCATTCGGTTGGATCCCAGTGGTCAGATCTTGGGGTCTCAATTTTTTGTTTGGAGCGGCAATCTCGGGCGAAGTGGCCGTACTTGCCACAATTGTAGCACACATCCTGTCTGGTGGCTGGTCGGCCTCTTCCTCTTCCGCGTCCACGTCCTCTACCCCGATTGGGTTGGTTTTGGTAGTAAATTGGTCCAGAAGGTGGAGGAGAGGCATGTTGAAAAAATGTGTGCATGGCATTGAAGACTGATGATTGCGCTTTTTGTCTTTTTAGGTCTTCAGCGTGTGAGGCCCAAGCTACGAGATCATTCACCGGGGCAGTTCTCCAGGTGTGGTAATGTTTCTTGATAAAATTGACTGTACCGTCCACTAGTCCATCCAGGAATGTTGCCCGCAGTAATGTTTGGTATGTGCTTTGTGCCTCAGTGCTTTCTTCGATGCCACCATGTAGTTTCAGTACGTCTTGGAGGCGGTCCACATATTTTTGTGCGCTTTCTTCAGGTTCTTGGCGGCATTGGCGGACTTTAGTTAAATCAGGTGGTTTCTTGAACACTGCGATGGCTCTTTCTAAAAGAGTATTTAGGGCGTTGTCTAGTTCTTGGCCTGGTTGGTAGACTTGGCCTCGTTGGTTGGCTGGAGCAAAGGCTCCTTGGAATCTTCCAACTCGATGTCCTGCGGTCAGACGTAGGACGCTTAGTAATTCATTGCCATTGAGGTGATAGGATCCATGTAGTTCTCTAATTGCAGCTGCCCATTTTTCAACGTTGTCTTCAATGGGAGGAACTGATGCGCATGCGGCTACTTTTTCTTCTTCGGTCCATGGGCGATAGAGCAGCAAGGTCTGTGGATGAGCAGGTTGACCAGGATTTGGCATTCCATAAGCTGGGTTGGCTACAGCTACCATGGGATATGCTGCCACCTGCTGAATGTCTGGGTATAATTTTGTTGTTGCAGCCAGGACGTCTGCTGTTGGTTTGTTTGATCTTGTACGGCTTCCAATAGGAGGGGAGGCTCCGTCCCCAAAACTCGTGGAGGTGGAATTTGGGGAGGAGGTAGACGGGGTAGGCGGTTCCCGCTGTTGGTTGACATTTACTTCCTCTTCTGGATCATTTTGCTGTCGCACTTCAGCCGGTGCATTTCCGTTGTCTCTTCGTCTGGCGCCGGTTTCTTCCGTTGGTCTTATCTTCATCTGATACATTTTTCTTTCTGTCTTTTCCTTTTTTCTTTTCTCACTTTCCAAAATGCTTTCTGCCCTCATTTTACACTGTTTTATCCACACTTCAACAGCACGTAGTTGTGCTTCCAATTTTTCTACATTCTTTCCCTTTTTAATCTTCTTTGCTCTTTTCTCCACTAAACTTTTCTTAACTTCCTCTTTGTTCCTGACATCTCTCAAAGACGGGTTAAAATCATACTTGGTCACCCAGGATTCCAGATACTTGCACGCATTAGCGTCAAAGCTTGCAATAAATTTAACATCCTGGTGTTGTTCTATTTCTTTTCTCAATGACTGGCCCATTGTATCTATTGCCGAGCGGGCAGCAGTTACTCCCTTTTTTCCTTATCTCATAAACACACACACACACACACACACACACACACACACACACACACACACAAAAACTCACACACAAATACACACACACAAATACACACACACAAATACACACACACAAATACACACACACAAATACACACACACAAATACACACACACAAATACACACACTTAGTCTTTTCTGTGGTGCACCACTTTCTAATTTAAAACCATGATTTGTGTTTTAGGCGATTATTTTTAATCGCAGTCAGTTCTGTTCTGACCTAATAAATCTTAGTTATATTGAACACAGATATTTTGGTAAACAATGAGTGGGGAGGTGTAAATTATTACGTATTTACGGCAACGTTTAATTTCCTCTACCCGGGCACCCGAAAACGACACTTTTTTTTAACAAGTTAAAAACTAGTCAATAAAAGTATTTTGGATCTCATCTAATAAAACCGTGATCCCTTTGATGCCCGGATCATATATACCATGGGTTTTTTTTCTCTTCTTCACGGGCCAACGCCCAAGCGCTTCTCTTTTACTCCCCACTTTTCTATTTTTCTCTTACTTCTTCAGTATATTTAGTGTTCCTTTTTTCAAACTTCTGTGTAAATCGTGATAATTAAACAGCATAATACCTGTTAGTCCTCGGTGCCGGTCTGGTTCGCAGGACCCGGTGTCCGGGCGAACGGCCGTGGCCGGAGCGACGAGACCCGTCACGCAAGGGGAGACGCTGTCGACAGATTCTCGGTGTCCTCGGTTCGGCGGCGGTCGTCCGTCCAGATGCAGGTCCCAGGTTTCGGCACCAATTAAATGTTGGGTCTGATATTACAGATCCCCTTAGTTACTGACCGTGCACCAAGGAAAAAGGAGGCAGAAGCTGTTGCTTTGTTTTATTGCAACCGCGGCTGGGAGAGGAGAGGAGACGCAAGACCTTAACTCACGTTCGGCTCCTTCCGACTCTCTCCCCTCCCCCGGCCACCTCGTCGCTTTTATTACAGTTAAGTTTCGTTTCATACAAAACATGGTTAAGTTTCTGTTTTCATACGTCATAGAAAAATACAAAACATTAGAGAAAGTTGAGCAGCGCCTCTAAACGACAGTTGATAATATAAAACATAAAAATATATACAGGATATTCTTTAAAATACACATAATGTTAAGACTACTGTTTTAAGCAACTTCACAGCCGTGAATGTCACAAAAGACTGGGTTGCTCTCGATGTCCACGCATCACATGTTAATGCCACTCTGGTCGTTTTGGTCAAGGCACTGGCAACTTTTCTTTTAGTCTCTTAGTAAAGCTGTGGCAGTGTCAGTGAAAAACTTACGGGATGGTCTCACGTACCTTGGCTCCGCTGTGTGCGACATGCAGATAAAGTGCCTCGTTCTCCACCACACTGTAAGGCCGTCTTTGGCGATGAAGCAGGCAAATTTTTTTTTTTGGCCTGCTTGGACATGGCAGAGAGTTAAGTGAAGCACTGCAGTTTGTGTTGGTTTGCCGCTGGTGGCTGACTTGCCATCTTTTTTTTTCCTTTATATTCTTCATTTCTAATTTAAATCAAATCGATTTGGGGATTTTAAATATCAATTCTGAATCGTAGTAAATAAGAATCGCAATTTTATGTGAATCGATTTTTTGCCACACCCCTAATGTTTTATTTTGTATGTGGATTATTTGAAATTTGATGGGTAGGATGTAAAATGTCCTCAGTGTTCCCACACTTTTCAAGTGTGATACGTTCCACGCTCATCCGTGAAGTAGAGGTCTTACGAAAAAAGTTCCCCCTCACCCCTACATTTCCGCAGACACATTGCTTATATACAGGAAATTAGCAAGTAGCGGAGTAGTTTGACGCACGCGTGCGCAGCAAGAGAAGAACGAGCCCATGAAGCAGGAATTAGCATATCGCAAATAAGTGTATTTGACTCACTCGTGAGGAGATAACCAAAAAGTAGGAGACCATGAAACGAATTATGTCTGAAGAAAATACGCAAGGCAAAACAACGCAACAACCGGTCTGTAGACGATGTCATAAAACCTGCCAGGCGAAAGGCGGAAACACCTCCAACATCACAAAACATTTAAAAGACAAGCACCCTGTCCTGCATAAGGAGCTCAAAGATCGACAGGTAGGCCTTCTGTACTTTCTGGCTGATAACCTGCTACTTTTCCACTTAGTTATGAATGACGTAAGTTACAACTGGCTGCATGTGAAGCGTAACGGCAATGCTTAAAGGAGAGGCTACTAATAGTTGTCCTTTCATAAAATCTCACGGGACACACCACCCAAAAACACTACGGAACTTTGTTTGGTCATTAGCTCAGTAGTTGTCAGTAAGGTGGGGGCTTTAGGACCCAGATGCGGGAAGGCAGAGGTGCAGTCCAAAAAGAGGTTTTAATATCTAATCAAAAAAAAAAAACTAACTTCAAAATACAAAATAAACTGAACTAACAAAACATGACAAAACAACTAAGGCGAGACTAACAACATGACATGGATCCTGATCAGGCAAAGAGGTCAGCGTGACGTGACGAAAGACTTACGACCGTGGCAACCAGTACCAGTACCGCCCCGGACACCACACCAGAATAGGACGGCCGTGGGATGAACGTCTCCTGTCCACCCCCATGGGCCTGACGCCGCCATGGAAGAAGCGAAGAGACCCCGCACGAGAGCTGCCGAATCCAGGAGGCCCGTGGCTGCAGAGGCGAGTTAGCCCGGGGTCCTGAGGTTGCCGTGGAGGCGCGAGGACTTGAGGCTGCCGTGGCGGCTGCCGACGAGGCGCGAAGACTTGAGGCTGCCGACGAGGCGCGAAGACTTGAGGCTGCCGACGAGGCGCGAAGACTTGAGGCTGCCGACGAGGCGCGAAGACTTGAGGCTGCCGACGAGGCGCGAAGACTTGAGGCGCGAAGACGTGAGGCTGCCGACGAGGCGCGATGACGTGAGGCGGCACGGAGTCCGGGGGCTGTCGTGGAGCTGATACGGGAACTTGGAGCTGACGCGGTGCCGGTACTGGGGCCGGAAGCTGCTGCGGAGCTGATCCGGAATCCTGGGGCTGCCGCAAAGCCGGGACGGAAACCTGGGCCTGACGCGGAGCTGATACGGGATCTTGGGGCTGACGCGAAAACGGGACGGAAAACTGGGCCTGACGCGGCGCTGATACGGGATCTTGGGGCTGACGTGAAAACGGGACGGAATACTGGGCCTGACGCGGCGCTGATACGGGATCTTGGGGCTGACGTGAAAACGGGACGGAAAACTGGGCCTGACGCGGAGCTGATACGGGATCTTGGGGCTGACGTGAAAACGGGACGGAAAACTGGGCCTGACGCGGAGCTGATACGGGATCTTGGGGCTGACGCGAAAACGGCACGGAGTCCGGGGGCTGACGTGAAAACGGCACGGGGTCCGGGGGCTGCCGCGGAGCCGGCACGGGGTCCGGGGGCTCCGACGGCCGACGTGGCTCGGGGACTTTGGACATCGGCCGACGTGGCTCGGGGACTTTGGACATCGGCCGACGTGGCTCGGGGACTTTGGACATCGGCCGACGTGGCTCGGGGACTTTGGACATCGGCCGACGTGGCTCGGGGACTTTGGACATCGGCCGACGTGGCTCGGGGACTTTGGACATCGGCCGACGTGGCTCGGGGACTTTGGACATCGGCCGACGTGGTACGATAGGGACTTGAGGCTGCGGAGCCGGAGCCTCATCAGCCTGCCACCATGGGGAGTGAGGAGCAATAGGGAGACTATAATCCCTAAATGAAAACTGTGAAGAAAACATGTGGGGAACTAAGCTGGTGAAAAAGTCCAATTCGGAGTCAGATTCGGAACTGTAATCCGTAAGTGCATTAATGGGAAAGGGACCTTCATTTTCATCATCGGAGATGTCAGAATCTAAAAAACATTGAGGCGACAAAATGGTGTCGTAGGGCAGAGACTTGAGTGCGTTTTGCTGATCGCGTGAAAGGGGAAGAGAAGACAAATACCGCGAAAAGGAGCTTACTTGGATGGAATGGGATTGGATGGCAGGCTGATGGTGCTTCCGTGTCGACCGACGACGAGCCGGTCGCTTACGGGAGCTTCCCGCTGGGTCTGATCTTGGTCGGTTCATTCTGTCAGTAAGGTGGGGGCTTTAGGACCCAGATGCGGGAAGGCAGAGCAAGGAGGCAGAGGTGCAGTCCAAAAAGAGGTTTTAATATCTAATAAAAAAAAAACCTAACTTCAAAATACAAAATAAACTGAACTAACAAAACATGAAGCTAAACATGACAAAACAACTAAGGCGAGACTAACAACATGACATGGATCCTGATCAGGCAAAGAGGTCAGCGTGACGTGGCGAAAGACTTACGACCGTGGCAACAGCAAAAATGAACCGACACAGACAGGGGGGAGACAACCGACTAAATACACCAACACTAATGACATAACAAGACACACCTGGCTGAGGGCACTGATTGGATGACACATGAGGGTAATGGGGAAAGGTGGACACAATCAGGATTGACACAGACACCACACAAGGAAGGGCAAGTGACCTGAAACAAGAGGAGTCAGACTTTTCACAATAAAACAGGAAATGACACGACAAGGGGAACACATAAGGAAAACAGAGGCTAAACATGACAGGGACTAAACAAGACTGAAAATAAACATGACAGTAGTAGAGCAATTTCAATGATCCGACTAATATATTTAAGCTAGTCTTAAATGCAATGTATTTTTATTTTTTATTTTTATTATTCTTAGTTGTACGCCATAGTTTCAAAAGCACAGTATTTTTTTCTTTTTTTTTAAATGTATACTCGACTGATAGGGATCCACCACAGAAGATAGGTGGTTTATCAAAAACATTTTTGACAACATGCTTTTTCATTTTGACATATACTGTATATATGGTTTTAACTTCTGAGTATGCATGGCAAAAAATGAGGCAGGTATTGCTATACCAGACTTAATAATTGTACTTTTGAGTCAAAACAAAATGTTGGCAATTTCAATTAACTATGAATTAAATTAATTAAAATTTAAAAATTTTCAATTTTATTTTCGTATAAAAAATATATTGAACCGTGACACTGACGTATCGAACCGAATTGGACCATGAATTTTGTGTAGCGATTCAGAAGATGGAATGATGTTCCTGTCTGTTTATTTCCTCTACTTAAGATGCTGGGTTCATCCCAGGGAGGCGTCATAAACCAGCTTCAGGGTCCTTTGAGTCCACAAAAGGTACCAACAGATAACATTGGTTTTATTTAAATTGAAAATATTACTATTCAATTAATTGATATTCACTTATTAATTATATGTAATATTATAAGGAACATTTTTTGGGGGGTCACAAGGAATTAACCCAACAGAAAAGTCACTTTTAATTCAATTTGTCTGCTATATGATTGCAACCCAACATGCTTGGTCACATCCATATCACAGCCCACTTAATGTGTAATAACCACTGGCTTGGGTCTTTCCAACTTTAGGAATGTGTGGCTGGGGTTACCCCACAGACTTCCATCTAAGTTTGTTAATGTTCCCCTAATAGTGTTGGTGTAAAAAAAAATAAAATAAATGATGACTACAATACAGTCAATATTGACCTTTTGCACGTGACGTCACTGCCTTCATGGGAACACCCCCTCCGGGACGCTGGACGGCAAAAGAGCCACTTGCCTGTATTGTAACCATTGAATCTCGTACAGTGTAAAGTCTTTTATCTAATCGATTATCTTATAAAATGGTCATATCTTGCTGTGCGGTCGGTTGTACAGTCAGACAAAGGATTAAACCAAATGTTGCTTTTTATGACATACCTACTAATGAAGACGAACGACGTCAGTTGAATATATATATATATAAATCAATAAATAACTGTGTCACATCTGCGGCTATATTTACCTTCAACACTGGAGCGCAGTTGTAAATAACCTTGGGGAAACGAGTGGTAGTTATTCGTCATCCATTCCATTTAAAAGCTGTTAAAATTGTCACCAATTTTTGTATTGTCTACAAACATATGCATGTCACTGTCGACTGGTAGCAGTGGTTTGAAGTACTCAACTCGCAGTCTATCATCGTCATTCAGGGCTCTAAATAAAAACCCACCAAATGCTGGTTACAATTAATTTTGGTGGGTGGTCATAAATATTTACTGGCCAAATTGGCTGGAAATACGAGAGGCATAGACCTTTTTTACAAGAACTTTCACCAAAGTTCTGTGTCATTCACAGCGACTGTAACAATGTCGCGGGCGAAAAATAAAAGCCACTGTATCGCACTGGGATGCTCTTCCTGCGTTTTAAACTTTAATAAAGCAGCCTTACCTTTGATTTAATTTGTTTTTCCCTGCAACACGGAACTAAAACAGAAGTGGATTTGAGCGATTCGGCGGGATTAAAGACTACATTTTATTATCAGGAAAGGGCAGCACGCAAGTCTACAGTAGCATTTGACCTCTGAGGATTTCGTGTTGGGGCTAAAGTGTCAGTCAGATGCCCGAAACCCCAGGCTGTTCCAAACCTTTTCCCTTGGTTTAACTTTACGCTGCCTCATACAAGGGAATCTGTATTTTTGATCGATACTGCTGCAAGCAAATGAGCCCTCACCGGAAACTTGGTCAGTACATTTGGGATTATGACACACCTAGAAAAACAAACAAACACACATCACACGTTGCAATCATCATCATTGAAAACAGACTATAATACTTAAATAAGGTCCTCTATTTCCTTACTATGAATTAGGCCAACAGAGTTAACAGTTACCTTCCTACCTTATGAGAGAATGTTGGGGAGGGTGGGGGAGAGCTTGTACATGGTTTAATTGCAGAAAACTACGACCAATCGAAAACAAACCCATCATATTGCTATTTTAAGAGATTAATGTAGCCCTAAATTCGAGTTGTATGTCCATTTCAACCTCTGAAAATATAAAAAACAATCGCCACAGTATTTTTGGATTATATTGGCATTCAGCCTTCCCTACCCATAGACGCTCACTCTGAAAATCTTAACGTGTTAACTACGACCAATCGCCATCAAAATTGACATGGACATCTCTAATTTAGGCCTACATAAATCTCTTAAAATAGCAATGCTGCCATAGACATACTGTTGTTACTTTACGTTTATGGCCTTAAAAAACAAAAAAAATGGGAAAAATTTCACTGGGTAAAAAAAAAATGGTGGAAATTGTGGGTTAGTAACGTTAGAGCGTTACCTGCCACTTTGGCTGGTTCTGAAAAAAAGTTAATTTAGAGCCCTGCCATGATTTATTTCATAACTCCTGCGTCAGCCATGAATGCGCAAACAAAATTCCAGGGAATGCTATGAGGCCCATGTCACGCTCGCGTGTATATTCTGATGCATTTCATCCGTTAAGAGACCGAGAATTTGTCAAAAGAAAACTAAATAACATCCCCTTTCCAGGCTTTAAAGGTAGAAGAGTGCTAAGCGCTCCTGGCTCTAATGGTAGAAACACGGTAATGCGCTCCCGGACAAAATGGGTTAAATAGAGATGTTCACATTTTGTAGTTTTCAAACATTATAAGCAACATAAGCGTTTTAGAAATTATTGTCTTCAGTTCACTGACATCACACCATGACATGGGGATGTATCTTTCTTTTCTTTTTAAAAATAGATTTCTGCATAATGGATTGATGTGATTGACAATGAATGGAGAATGGCCCATCTTGAGTATACAGTAGTGCATTTAATGTTATTGGTAATGGAGAATAAAACTGCAAAAGTAAAACTTGTTCTGAGGTACTGCTGTTTGGAAGCTTTCACAGTCAATTTGAAGGGGGCAGATGGCTGAAAACGATTTTCAGCATCAGACATAAATATTTTCTTTAGGTTATTAACAATGGAAATTGCTGCTTGGCAACATCTGTGAGTGCAATCAGCTACCCTAATTGTTGGGCTTTTATTCGTAGTTGATCTCATACTGAACACGTTGAAGTGAAGGTGGAATCTCTTCATTAAACCTGTCATTACTCACCATAGTTTAAGCTGTATGAGCAGGGAATGCTTTTCTTAGTCTAGTACACAACTCCCGTCATTACCCAATATCAGTGCGGTACATGACAATTTGACTGATGCTCACAATTTAGTTTTTTTCTATGCAAGCAGAAAAATGTGCTTCTGCTCCTGGTATAGCTGTTTAATGAAATGCAGGCAACATCAATGCCATTTTGTTTTCCTTTCATCTTGAATGCCCACAGGCTGTCAACTTACAACTGAAAAAGTTCAAAGACAATATACTAAATAGTGTCTAGCCTTACTTAAAAAACTGAAAACCATGCAACAATTTTTTGACTTTACATGCAAAGCCCCACGACTCAACCAAAATCCCATCTGCGGATTGGATCAGATTTGCAACAAAAGAAAAATGCCTGAACAAAATGGCTTTTCACACCATGATTGGGATTGTTTGGCATTTTCATAGGGGATATCTATCTATCTATCCATCTATCCATCTATCCATCCATCCATCGTTAGTTAGTTAGTTAGTTAGTTAGCTAATAAACTTTATTACAGGCTCAATGCTTTTCACATATTGATTTCCTACTTAACTGTTGGGGGGTAATCCACAAGCGAGTGAGGCAACATGTTCTGATGGGGTGGGATTGGGTCGTTTTCTGCCAAGTAAATGAAGATGACTGATGACTGATTGAGTAGCTTCTTTCCCTCCATCTGTGTGTATGAATGTGTTTGCAGAGGGGGCCATAGAGCCTGGGACATTTATTCTAAGTGAGGAAATTGTTAAGAAAACAGTCACTTGGCACACATAATCTCACATGTGCAACCAGAAACAGTGGGCTAGGTTCATTTTCCTTATTTCGATCCTAAAAATGTTGTTTCTAATGGGTAACAATTTGTGGCCTTTACAAACAACCACTTGATGTAACCAATCTGGCCTGTCAACACTCCAAAAATATCCCAATGGTTTAATATTTGGTGAACCCAGAGCTTTTCAGTATCTCCATATGCCCCCATCTTCAATTTGCATCACTCTGGCTTATTAAATCACTCAATTCTGATTTTCACTGTTTTTATGTGTGCATCAGATTTTCCTGAACAAGGGTTACACCACACAACCGCAACAGACACTAATCTCTAAAATTCAATGACATTTCATTCGGTAGACTGTAAACCCCGACTATTCTCAAGGGATAGAGATTGGGCCATGCTGCCAAACCCCCCCCCACCCCCAATGTTTTTTTTATTGGTGCCCATGTTAATAGCTTTAACTGTAACTAAATCGAGTGTTTTATGTGGAAAAAGTGGTGATGTGATGAGTGCTGGGCTTCCATACTATATGTAAGTCCGTGGTTGACCGCCGCTTGCCGGGACAGCTTTTTGGGATCAAAACATAAATTTTCAAGCGTACCTCAATGCTGATTGTACGTTCTTTACACGTTGAAAAGTGCCTGAAGGCTCAAGGGTGATATTTAGAAGTGCCGGAGCTCCGTACCGTACCGGTGCGTTCCAGCCCGCTTAAAACACGGACTATATCACAAACTATAAAAGCAAAATACGTAATCATTTCAAACCCACCTTCACCATTATTATTTACAATAAATGACTTACGGATGATTTGATTTAGAAAAAAAACCACTGAAATTGTGCCAGTATTTTGCTTATCTCAACCCATAAAAATACCACTTGTCAAGTAATTACAAGAGCTCTGTCACTTCACTTGTTAGCTAGAGCTTTTAAATAGCTACTCAGCTGTCATGATCTGTGTTTCTGATAAGCTTTTGCTTTGGAGGTTTTACTCTGGAACAGATGATTTTATAATTTTTTTCCTACCTTTTTTTTTGTTTATCTAATACTTAGTTTGGGATTTTTATCTGGAGTTTTGAGTTGCTATGTCTCCTGTCTGTGCCTGTCTGCTTGTGTCTCCACTTGGTCTAGTAACTCCTTGCAACAACCAATCAGTTCTCTCAAGACACTCATGCCCAGTGTGCCTTCTTTTCTTGTCTGTCTGTTTACATTTAGTTTTTGGTTTCTATGCGTTGGTGAGTCTGCCCCCATGCTTTGTTTGTTTGCTTAATTTCTCGGTTTTGGGGCTTTTAATTATACATTTTTTATTTCAATTATTTAGTACCTGTCTTTACTTTTATGCATTTTTTTATTTATTTTGCCCTTCTTAAGAGGCTCAGATAATGGATGGATGGATGGTTGAGTACTCCTGCCTTGCTTGCTTTTCTGCACCTAGATGTCAAACAGGACTTCCACATTGAACCTTTTTAAAAATATATATATATATATATATATATATATATACACCTAACCACTGATGAAAAAAAAATCAATCATCAAGCAAACTCTCCAAAAACTAGACTTCCTGCGAGAAATGGAACGAAGTGTTCATTATTCCACAACATGGACATGAAATTATAAAATTGGTTAGGTATTAAATAGGTGTACGCTGTTGTGTCCAGATTAATTATTTTGAATATGCCACGGTGAAAAACGAACGATTATGTATGAGTAATGAGTAACAAGTGGACGGTATGTGCTGCTTTGAAGACCCCCTTTTTCTTTTATCACTCAGTTCCTTAGACCCCAATATGAGATTTGGCAGAGGCATCTTTTGTTGAATTACAGGTGCAAGGACTGCCTGATCTTTTAAAGGCGACACCTGTCACAGGTGGAGCTAATTTAAAATCTAGTAGCAGACAGCAGCAGGACAAGGGCGCTTGCCTTTTGGTCTGAACTCTCATGCTCACAGACAAATTAATTTACAAACACTGGAGAGGCTTCCGTTTTTTCACTGTCAAGTTGTTTATTTTCTCATGCAATATCCCCACCTGAAAGGTATAAACTATCTACTCAGAGTTAGAAGTTGTAATTAACTCGAATGACTAGGCAGCTTTCCTTTTCTTTTATTTATTTTCAAACCAACCATTCGCCATTAGGTGAAACAACACCTATACAAATAAATGCATCCTGTGAAACCCCAACCTGTCTTCAATGGTTCTTACTTAATTGTAAAACTCAACAACTCAATATATCAATTATTTAAGCAAGTTAGTCAAGTATTATTTATTGCTAATATATTTTTAATACCTATAAATTATCTAATTTAACTGTACTCAACCATTACCTCTATATTTAAATGCATGAATTCCTTTTTTTTTTTTAACCTTAATCATATTTTTACTGCTCAAATTTAATTAGAGACACTTACACAAACCGTGATCTTTATTAACACTCAAACAGTAAATTAAATATTTTAATATAAAATTAAAAATCACACATTTCAATTAAATTTATCCTGTGATTAACATTTCATAAACAAACATTTTAAGATATGTAAAATGTGTGAATTACATTTGGTATTGAGCCCATTCATTGGTTTTCAATCTTGTGTTTTAGGAAACCAACCTCTTTATTAGTGTGATGAGTGACATGAATATAAAGACTTTTTTTGACCATTGAAAGTTAAAAGCGTAATGACCTTGTCCGTGAGTTGCAGTTTAAATTAGAATATGTATACGGGAATAACTCTGTCCACTCGAGCATGTAAATGGGTTACCCCAAATGTTTCAGACATCGGAATTTTGACCTTAACCCAAATACTGACTGGATCTAAACAATAGACAGTGTTAAAAAAAATCAAAAGAATATTTAATAATGATGTCAAGTTCATTGTTGCTGTTTTTCTTTCTTGCTTTGTTTTGAGCTTATTTTTTATTTTTTTTTTTAAATAATAATTTAATTAAAAAGCACTGGGTCTTACTCAGGGGTGAAAGTGGGCCGGAACGGTCTGGAACTGCGTTCTGGTAAAAAAAAAAAATTGTTCCAGGCCGAAAATATGATGGCAACTGTCAAAACCCCATGTTCAATAACCTGCCAGGATGCCACCGAAGAAGAAAAAAATCTACTAACGTCAGATTTACATACACAAGTCACCAAAAGCGGGGGTAGCGTGAGGCGGCGTGATTGCATATCACGCGGACGGGCGCGTGTGAGGGGCGGCGCGGAGGACGAATTTGGAGGAGACACAATGCGGTGCGGCGAAAATCGCATATTCGGCAAACTTTAAAAATGGGAACTTTCTTCACATTTCGCCTCGCGGTCTGATTGGCTGAAATATGTGCCACATCGGCTTCGGGGATGGACTACGTCACACACAGCGTCCTGTCTGTTGTCACCTGCGTGCAACAATACGGGCAGCCACTTAATACCCGTGTAAAAAAAATGTATCCCCTCCTGCGGGTAAAACACATGTTTTTCAATAAATACATAAAAACACACGTGGGCTTTCTTTTGAAACAAGAAGAAAGTATTTATCGCGGAGAAGCAAAAGAAAAGCAAGCACTCGCGCTGCATTCAATGACCACACACGCAGTAGGAAATCTCAGATATACTTAGAAAAAGCTCAGACGACTGAATGTTACTGTTTTTCTGTTTTGTTCCAGATGTTTGAAGTTTAAATATCTGTTTACAAGGAACCTTTTCAAAGAATCTCCACTTTTCTGTGGTAAAAATTATAATATCCCACGGCAGGGGATGCAACTTTTGTACGGAGGTAAATACTTTTGGCACAACAGCTGAACGCTTCCTCCTATTTTGGTGTGAACATAGGATAAAGTGCTTCTGAATTGTTTCAGTGTGCTTGTGGAGCGTAATCCGTTTCCAACGATATCTATTATTTATTGATCCCACGGAGTTCTGTCCATCGGCTCCGTTCTCTGTGTATCTGACGAGTCACGTCGATGTGTGCACGTCAGTGTTTTTGTTATCTGCTATTTTGCACATAATTAAAAAAAAAAAAAAAAAAACATTCTGGTTGCGCAGCAATCTTTATGTCAGGGAGTTCCGGCAAGAAATTCTAGCCACTTTCACCCCTGGTCTACTTCTAATATTTATATTTATTAGGTTATAAAAGCCCTGTTGTATTTAGTTTTTTCTTTACATGCAGCAGAGGGAACAGCTAGGCTCAGCTTCTCCTGCCTGCCCTGACCACACATCCTTGGTGCCACTGAGCTTTTGTGTTGCTCACAGCTCAAGTGTCTGTTTAGTGATGGTGAAAGAAACGATAAACCCTAATGTTATGTTTTGTAGTTAATAGGGTATTTAATGTTGAAATGGTTAAATGTGTCATCGTTAAATGTGATTAAAAAATCCCTGCTGTGGCTTTATACGTGCACATATGTGGCTGGCTCCTTTGGAGTGGTTAGCCGTAAGTGTTCTTTAAAACTGAGATCTGGATTGTTCCCAACGCACCTGTGTTTTCATTGTACTTCACATGCTCCCCCCACACCTGCGCCCCTCTGCCCCCAGGCATGAGAGATCATTACTGCACACAACTGCATCATAAATAAATACCAGAGCATAGTTCATTAATTGAGCAGGCACCACGGAAAGTATTTGTACATCTTTCAGACATTATGAAAGAACACAATAGTTGTCCACAACCCCCAAATCAAATACAGCACAGTATACTTCACACTGAGAGCAGCCTAACTACGTGTCTACTCTGGAGAGATATATTAATTCACACATGCATGCTCGTTGTCTGGTGTCCACAGTTGCTCAGTCGGCACAGTGGGTACGAGAGGACTTGGTCTCACCCATTAAAGGTCTCAAAACTATTTTTATTTCTTCCAAATTTAATCTTTTGTTTAGCTACTGCTGATTTGTAATACATATAAAGGCCATAAATCCTAAAAATGGCACAATATATCACTTGAACCAGCAACATTGTTAAAACCACGTTAAGTGTTGTAAAAGACGATACATAAGTGCATATTATTTGGTGAACTCCCTTTCCCCCTCTGGAAAATAAATAAATAAATTGAAGACTAGAATGACAGAGGGCAAAAAAATAGGGTGGGGGCCGGGCCCTAGGCTACACATACAGCATTATCATGACAAATGTTACTGCAGAGGGAATAGCTTTGATGAAGTACAGAAACAGCAAAAGGATGCTTTCTTAGGAACTGGACATGCTTAATGCACATTATCTATCACATTTATCACAGCAAAGCCAATGAAATGACAAGAGCGGGGACCCAAACTGTTCCCAGAAAAAGCCATGTCTTGCAGGAAGTAAGAGGAGGTATTTGAAAGCAAGCATGATAAAAAAAGGGCTGCCTCTCATTGCAGCCATGTAATAATGACAGCTTGTCAAAAGGCAAATGAAAACATGCAGGCAGTCTCGTCTAAAATTCTGTAGTTTTCATTGTAGTGGCTTTTAGAGTTTTCTTTTCTTCCCTTTCTTTCTTTCTTTCTTTCTTTTCTTTCTGTGTGTGTGTGCGTGCATGTGTCGTGCGTGCGTGTGTCAGCTCCGATCACTGTGAAATTCTTTGCAGCACGACAGTGTTCCAGCTGACTCTGCTGGCCTTCAACATATTTTTTTCTTTTATATTATGCATTTATTTGAAAAGAAAAGAAATACATACAATACATACATAGGCTATATATGTAAACAATTGTACATACAAAACAAAATCAAATCAAACGTTTTAGTTATGACATCATTTTTCTTCTACCAGTAAAAAAAACAACCTTTGGATGCTATTTGCTAACTGCTGATTTTTAACTTTATACATAACCTGGATTGTTTTAGAGTCAACCAGATCCTTAAATTTTAGTGTATTAAATGAACTGGACCTTGTATGGATGAGTCAGTTTTTCTCCAGAAATCATATAGCATCTGAGTTTACACTTCCCTCCACTGGTTAGTGCTATCACAACAAAAGAAAAATATCACCAGTGTGAATGTGTGAGCGCACGAATAATGTATCAATTGTAAAGCATCTTTGAGTGTCCAAAAAAGTGCTACATAAATCTGATCCATTATTATTATTATTAATAATAATACATGGATGTGTGGACTGCTTGCTGTGACGCACGCGCACACACTTAAACATGTATAACATTTTGAAAATGTTACAGACGATAATATAATAATACCATTATAGTGCTGCTTTGTCTCATGTCTGGGATTAGTATGTTTCGAAATACAACTCTGCTGTGGTTTAACACCCATGACTGTAAACAGGAGTAACACGTCATCCTTAAAAAAAAAAAATCGACAGAAATAGTTCTGTTATTGATGTTTGTTGCTATGGTTAGATTTTGGCCGGGGTGTCACAAATACTGTTTGTTGTCAAATACTTGCTCTGATTCAAGTTATTATTTAATGTTGTATGACTTCTGTTGCCACAATAATGTTCGAAATGTAAAAGTCAGCCCTGGAACAAATAAAGAAACATTTTTCTCACGCTGCAAACATCATAAAAATTAGCATCACAGTGAATATGACACTTGTAGTTGCAAGTAAGTGTTCCCACCTTCACCTACATTAACACACACCCTTCATTACATCACATTTAGGCTTTAAGTAAAACACTACTGATGGACCAGAAATACTTGAGCTTTAAATCAGGTCAGTTTTTATTTTGCACTCAGTCAATTGTTAAAATCCTATTGTGGACACAAAGAAATATGAAGCCTTCTTCATATGTGCTGTGCGAGTACGGCATGTTGACTCGCAACCTGAAGCTTGTGAGTTTGAACCTCTGTCCCTGTGATCATGTCAACATTTCTTTATACAAGAATGAAACCCCATGATGAAGCTATATCATTAACTCATTCACTCCCAGCCATTTTGACTGAAGCAACCCCCTTCGCTCCCGGCTGGTTTACTAGATTTTGACTGATTTTGCAAGGCCCACAGAATAGCGTGTTCTATTTATATAAAACATAGAATCTACCAAAAGAAAGATTCAATTCTCTTCTTTCATCAGGAAAAAAAATAAAACATATGTATCTGTTTCTGTTTTGCAGCAATTAGAATTAGAATATAGCTATGTTTTATCATTATTGACAAACCTTTTATAAACACTGGCAAACCGAGCTTGTGGCAACATGGCATTTTTTGTAATAACTTCCATTGCTTTAAGCGACCTCTTCATGTCAGAAGCCGCATCAAAGCCTACTGTATGCTCTAGCATAAAAAAAGATTTTTAAAAACGTTTTTGGGAGTGAAGGACAAAGAATTATAAAAAAAATATTTATAGGTTTTTGGGTTTGAATGAATTAACCACTCAAAAACCTCCGAGTACCTTGAAAGTAGAAAAGTGCGATACAAGTGAAAGCTAATTTGCCATTTGCCCCTAAGAAATGCACGGCTCCACCACAAATTCAGCTCACAGCAATTTGTGAACCTCCCAATCCAGTTGTGGTCTGCTTGTTTGTGTGGTGTGAATAAATGAAATATGAAAACATACAGAGAAAATGTAATTGATAAAATTATAGGAATGTAGGGATGGGTGAGTACTGATACTAGGTATCACTATCGGACTGATGCCCAGCTTTATTTCAAGATAACCGTGGCCAATTATCAGTATTGTCTGCTCTCTTGTGGCCATTTCATGATCATGAACATAAGGCACACATGTCTGATGGATGCCCATTATTTATTTATTTAAATTCATTTTATTGTGCGTTCTATGCAAAATATGTAGTTTATAACTAATGGAAAAAAAGATAAAGCGGACCAGACTAAGTGAAGGCTCAGAGGGGATGGAACCTTTTCAGTTGCTGGTACCCCCTTTGGAACGTCTTTCCGTTAAATATTAGGCAATCCCCCTCTCGATCCACTTTTAAAACTCGTCTTGATACGCATCTTTATTCTTTAGCTTTTGTTTAGTGACGCTCTGTGAATTTGGTTTAATATGACAAAGACTTTGATCATTCACGTCATCCTTGAAAACATTCTATTTCATCTGATTTGTCAAGTTTTATTGTTCAGTGTTCCCTCGTAACTCGCGGGTGTTACGTTAAAAAAACTACCCTTTGTAATTTTTCCCCCCGTTAATTATATATATTTTTTTGTTTATTATAAATGTTTTTTTGTTTGGGTATGATTTTTAGTTTATTATGAATGTTTTTTCCTTCAGCATATATATTCTTTTTGCATTTACAGTAATTTTTTCCATTAAAAGTATATGTTTATTTACTTATTACACAACACAGTATATATTTTTTCGTTTATTCTAAATGTTTTTTTTGTTCATACTATATTTTCTTCGTGCGTTTCAGGGCATAAAATTGGGAAACTGTTGGGCAAGGTCGGAACGTGACGGGCCATACACCGTTGGAAAGGAGGATGCCTGTATGCCCCCGGTAAGACGTAGGGCTGGGGTGACACGGCCGGCCAAAGACCTCCAGGACACGAGGATTTAAAAATTGTTATCCCCGCCGGCAGTGGTTCCCATCCCGGGTAAAAATCTGTCGTTTGTCGGCCCTTTATCTCTTAATTTTATTGATGAAGATACAAGGCACGACATGTAAACACATTTTTAGCCGGGACCGCATCACCCTGGTTCCCCCAAAACTCCACTCGAACGTTGTGGCCAACGCGGGTCTGCGTGAACCATGTGGCGGGTGGCAGGCGGCGCGCTGAACCGTCGGACGGCGGCGACAGATAATGCGTGCATACACTGTAAAAAAACAACAACCAAAAATCATGCTGTAAAAAAAAAAAAGCACGCTGTAAGAAATCCACAAAACAGCGAGGCCGCGAAAGATGAACCCGCGAGAAATGAGGGAACACTGTATTCCAAACTACCATTAGCCCATAGAAAAGAGATACAATGCTGCCATCTGCTGGCCATAGTTAGTGGTTGTTTGTGATTTCACAAGCCCATTCACTAGGCAGCGCTGCGCAACAAGTTCCACTGCCCATTGAGAAAACAAAACAAAACGTAGTAAACGTCAATTAACGTTTTTGGCGGCATTCATTTGGATTTTAGTATACATCATTAAACGTTTTTGGCGGTAAAAGAGTTAATATAATTTATTCAGTTTTTTATTTTTAATGTATATTGTTATTCATCAATCATTTTATTTACTTACCTACTTTTATATTTATTTAAGTAATGTATTTTGTTATTTTGTTTTACATGTTATTATATGACTGATTTTAACTCCATGTACATCACTTTGTATGCAACGATAGTTGTTTTAAAGTGTTTTCTAAATTTGAGTTGAGTTGAGTAATAGGCCCACGACCTGATTGAGGAAAAGCGGTAACCCCCCTGCAAAAAAACAAAAAACAAAACAATAGACGGATGGTTTACGTTTCACTCTGGTATGTATTACCAGACATCAAGTTATTTGAGTGAGAAATTCCAATTTTGTAATCATTTGAAAAAGAACGCTAATTTCTAGAAACCAAAATATTTTCAATTTTGAACTCATCAATAAGAGGCACAATTATACACATTTTTAAACAAGCTGATTACAACTATTGTTGTAGGTTAACTCAAATCCAAAAGCTTTTTATAAATGATGTACTAAGGACTCTCTTGAAAAAGTGTTACTCACATGCCCCATTGTCAAATTGCCGCCTTTGAGAAGGGTTAAAGTCAGCAAACATTATTTTGAGAGATGTTGACTTTGTGCCACTAAAACTCAAACATGAAATAAGTGAAAATGTGTTTGTGCCTCTTGCACATCTAGGTTTTGCTGTCGCTTTCCATTATGACAGTCAATGACTCAACTGGGAATAATTATTCCCAAGAGTGACACAGAAAAAGGGATTTCTCAAACGGGGTTCTTAAAAGTTAACACATCAAGGAGCGAGGGTGTGTGTCAAGCTCTTCAGAAACCAAATATGACAAATGACAGATGATAGAGAGGGGTTTCAGATGTGGGCCAGTTGTAAGCCAATAAGGGAATTCTGTACCTCTGTTTGTCCCTGCTTTGCTGTGTGCACTTCTCTCTTTCATCCTAAGTGGCATGGAGTACAACAAACAGTTTGAGAACTCTGGCCATACATAGTATGACCCTCGAGAGTGTTATTTCAGAAAACTGAGCAAATAATTACTCAGCTCACAAATGACATTTCTTTTTGTGAACTGAATAGTCGGCACACTTGGGCTGAAATCAGGTAAATATTTGATGTCAGAAGGCTGGAAATTAAAGAAAGCATGAGCTACCACCATGTAAATTATTGGACTTGAACCACTTTCCAGGGTTTTAGGAAAAGTACTGATTGATTGTTTTGGTTTAGTGAATACACATATGTGGCCATGGAAATTGATACAATATTTTGATCTCTATATTTTGAAGACATTTCTAGGCATACTAATGGTGAGAAACTTATTTGTAAAGAGTATATTAGCTTTGTTTGCAATAAAGTAACTAAATGTCTGGGGGATCATTAGGAAAATTGTTACGTTTGCACATTCATCTTGTTTTTAACGTTATATTATAGATTAGTTTGTCCATATATCACCTATTGTAATATTGTAAGGGCCAGTACTTTTCCTACGTATCTTCACAGAATTTTACTGCTGCAAAATGTTCACCAGAGGCCAACACAGATGTCTTCATTTCCCGTTATTTGTCGAGTACAAGATGCATTTTTAATGGGGTAATAATGATTCAAAATGGGGGGTGTAATTATGTATAGGATTTGGAGAACAAAAAAGAAAACTATTCACATAGTATAGGTGTTTTCTTGGTTCTTAAGATTATGAAAAAAAGTATACTTTCTTTCCAATACGTTAGATAATAATGAACTGGTTTTAACACAATTTTCCCCTCAGAAGGACTGATGTATGTTCCACGCGTGTGGCCTGCTGAATTTCTGTGGTGATGGTACTTCCTTATTTACCCTCCAAGCCTCTTTGTTTCGAGAAGTATGTTCAATAAAGTGTTCTGTGATATACGTGCTATGACTCTCATTTTCTGATGCACAATAACATCACGAATTCTATGCATGCCCCATTTCCTCATTTGGGTAATGTGCTAATTCATGGAAACGGTTGCATAACAATGAGCAGTGTTGGGAAAAATGGTGTTTATAATGGTGTGACATGCGGCTTTCATTTTTCAGTAACGGAATACTGGAATTAATTACTTTGCCCATCGCTACAAGTCTGTCACTGTTATTAAAAAATGTAAAGTGCCGCAAAGTGTGCTGCATCGGGACATCAATTCCAGCATACATTTTCATTGTCTTCACATTATGACAAGCAGACAACATGGCTGCAAACTTTATGAAGTCATTATTTGTTGTGTGGTCCAGTCATGGTAAGGCAAGGCAAGGCAAGGCAAGGCAAGGCAAGGCAAGGCAAGGCAAGGCAAGGCAAGGCAAGGCAGTTTTATTTCTATAACACATTTCATACATAAGGAAACTCGATGACACAACACCAACAAGCATCAATAAACACAACAGTTAATAACGTTCTGAAACAAAGCAGAAAAAAACAAGTAGCTTACAAAAATGACTAAATTGAACATACATTGACAATGTTAAAACACATGAACAGAAACCTCTAAAAATATTTTAAAGTAAAGAAATAAGAGGAGTTTTTTAAACTAATTAAAAGGAGAAAAAACAAGATTTAAAAATGCTTAGAAGACCTCAATCAAAGGTACCGGATATGTGTGCATTTTATTTTATGGAACCATGGCTGTCCAATGTCCATGGCGTGGCGAACAATGACTTTCCACTTATGAATAGAATACGGAACAAAGGTGTGAGTGCCTGCATGTGTACACAAATTAACTCAGCACGTGTTCACTCGAGCTTCCATCAACATGTTTGGTTGGGTGGCGGGTAAAAATACCAGAGCCTGTTTCTTTGCCAGTCCAGCCCTGGTTGCATGCAAAACAGCTGTTTAGCAGTATATGAGTACATCGTAACATGTTTGTTTTCCCCAAATATTTAACAATTGCATACAGCTCAATTTACTGTACAAAAATATACAAAAACTGATACCCAATGACCACATTTTTCATTATTTCTTTTTGCAATCAAGTTTAAATGTGTGTGTCTTAGTTTTACACTTAAATGCAAAGTGTGCATATATTATTTTCAATGTTTAATTTTTTATACATTTTTATTTCCATAAATGCATGTGGCAAGTTCTCTGCTGAATCTGTTGAATTTAAATCAATACCAAACATTCTAAAATATATTGTGTTGTTTTATTCTTCAATCAGCTACTATCAACATCTTTTTCACTAGAAAAGTAACATCATTACTTTGCAGAGTAACTAATTACATTCCTGAGTCAGTAACTGAATTACTAAATTACTTTTTGGAAGACACAATTGGTAACTATAATTGCTATTTTAATTAACATGCCCAACACTTACAATGACAGCATCCGGCTCTTCAAAGTATACTCACTGTCTGATGGCGTTAACGTGAAGTTACTTTAAATGACGTAACCTATTACCTTTCTAATGGTTCCAGTTATCCATCATCTTGAAGCAATAAAAGCATCCAGATCTACTATAATGAACCATTTGTGGCTCCACAATGACATCAGTTTCACTGCTCTCTAAACATTATGGAATGAAGCTGAGAATTAGCACCAGCTATAAACTCATGCACCACATTAGCTGCAAGCTTGTAAACTGCATTTTGTCCCTGTCAAATAAAGAAGTAAATAAATGGCCACAAATAGATACCATTATGCTTACCGGTTGTGTTTTGTATAGAAGTTGGTTTACTAGACTACAAACAGCATCAGTATGCTCTCGCAGGTATCCTTATGCTCAAGAAATTACGGTATTTATTGTGCAGAAAAACATTAAATTTGAGAGAAGAGATGCTTTGTTCCAGATTAAGGCTTTATACCTATCTGCTGTCCCTCTGGCTGATGAAAAGAAACATTAAGAAAAAGGAGGAAATCTAAATTAGACATTATTGGTGACAAACTAAATACCATAAACACACTAGATTTCTGCAGAAATTGCGCGGGAATGCTGAAAGCTGAATGCTAATAGCTGAATGCTTAGCTGAATGCTTATGAAGTAAATTGCAAGATAAATTATATGAAAATTACAAAGTATTTATTGTAGTTGAAAGATAAATGAATAAAAAGAACACTTGAACTTGGCGTGAATTTTTGAAGCAAGTTGAAATTTACATGGAAAAGTGTTATCTGAAAGTACCCTCCATTCATTTAGATAGAAAAGTGGAACTAATGATATACAATGGAAAAATGAAAAAAAAAAATCACTCAATAGCACCACCTAGGCATGCAGTACCCTCCATTCATTTAGAGATGGAAAACTAGAACTATTTAGCCTAATTGTGGGAATGCTGAATAGGCGAATGCTAAGGGACTGTAACTTCAGTGGGTGCCACAAAACCAGGAAAAAATACACCTGTTGCCAGGGGCGGGCTATATGGGGCTGTGCCCGCCCGAGTGCCCGGATCTGGAAAACTAATGATTTCAATGTATTTGTATTTTATTTTATCATAGTAGCTGCTTTTGTGTTAAGAAATGGTCGTTTTGAGTGATCCCTCAGACTATGAATACAAGAATCAGCCCTTGAATCCGCCAACTTAACTTTGATAGTAGAATCTGACACAGTTGCAGTTGGTAGCGATCCATTTTGAACAAACCCCAGCAAAACGACTACGACACAGCTATCCGTCATCAATCTCAAAATCGACAATGCGTCCTCATCGAGCTGCGACCATTACGTCATCGCTGGAGGAGTATCCTGCATTAGGTGTACAGACGGACGCGTACGGGGCACATATTGAAATCTTTACACTCTGGTGATCAGTTTCAAGCTCCAAAACCGCGCCGTCATGTGGACGAACGGCTTAAACGGTAAGAAACTAGTAAGGATACATTGAAACTGGCTTTCGTGTGGACGGGGCCTTAGACTACAAGTGTCTACAGGTGAGTCTCATTATTCATTACATAGGTGTCAAGCAGACAGTTCATTATAAATGGGTGATACTTAAAGAAAACACTTTCTTACTTGTTTTTGTATTCATTGAGATATTGTTTAAAATGTTACTTTTCAAAGGGGGTGTGTTCTTTTGCGCTGAGCACTGTACATTATGTTGCTGGTTACATATTTTAAACCCCCCTTAAACCCCCCAAACGATTATTTAATACTGAAAGTGAAAGAATATTCCTTTGCGGGGTGACTTCTTAAGACAAAACTTTAAAAAAGAAATCACTTTGGGCCAGTTTGGAAAATGCATCATGACCAGCCTAAAAACAAGCTGGCTGCAACTCACAGGAGAAACAAGTAATGCTACAAATATATGAACATTGTTTAAAATGTCCAACAGCACATGAATTCATACTACTTGGATAAGGAATACAGTATTCCAAAATTGAAAGTGAGCTGAAGACAACATTTGAAGGAGCCGACTACACTGCTCCAAATGCCAACATATGGTTTGTCCACAACAAAAGCTTCCTTGGCATGACAGCTCACTGGATGAATACTACTACTCTTCAATGTCAGAAAGCTGCATTGGCCTGTAAAAGGAACAAGGGTAGGCACACGTATGATGGCATCGTTGTTGAGATCAACCACATTCATTCAATGTATGGACTGTTAACTAGAGTTAACAGCCAGTTAATGATAGTGGTTCTAACTTTGTATAAGCCTTTCAAATACTAGATGGTGAAAAGGAATAATAAAAAAAAAATCTTCAGATTTTGCATCCGTGCTTGACACCCTCAGATGAGTTTCTTGTTTGTTTGTTTAACCACCACTCGGGTTAGCAGCATTTATGATGATGAAGCTACTTTCATTTTCTATCTTTCAGAGGTGGCAAATCCAAGTCCAGAAAGTAAAAACCCTCCCACAGTTTGGCTTTAGCCCCTTGTGCTAGCTAGCTAGCTCCATAGCAGGTAAAGGGGCACCCGAGGAGCTAGCTACGGAGCTAGCTTTAGTTTCTGGACTTGGAATTGCGACTTCTGTATTCTTTGAGTAATGAAAATATATTCAGCATATTTGGTGTTATTTATGTCAGAAAGCCTCTTGATATTTTCAGTTTTTGCTGGTTTAACTTAGATAAATTATTGCTTAAAATTACTTTGAAATAGCCTACGGTTTTTTTGTGTTGATCAACAGTGTATCTTTTTTTAAAAAGTAACTAAAGAGTTACTTTTAATAGTAACACATTACTTTTTGGTTTAAGTAATCATCACAGTAACTGCGTTACTCTGAGTTGAAGCAACTAGTAGCTGTAACTATTTACTATTTATTAGTAACTAGCACAACACTGCTCATAAAGGGGGTATGAGAACTATGAAAGCTGTTGCAGTTACTGCCAGAAGCAGTGATAGTAGATGCTAGGGGTGGGAATCTTTGACTGTCTCACGATTCGATTGGATTCCGATTTTTGGGTCTGTGATTAGATTAAGAATCGATTTTCGATTCAAAATGATTTGATCGACAATTATTTCAGCTTCAATTTATAAATGTGCAAAGAATCATTATGATCTACTCCAGTGTGACTCACTAATGCTAATTAGCGCGCTACTCGCGGCACTTTTATCACTCAAAAAAACAGCTATTCATACAAAACGCTTCAGGAATGTATACAGAGAAGCATCTTAACATTACTCACCGGCATATGCTCTTCTTACGTTGTAAAAATAAATAAATAAAAATTTTACTGACATAACTTGATTGTGACTTTTTTCTCCTATTCTATAATGTGGCTACAACTTAACAGTGTATAAGAACGTGCAGAACCACACTGCCTCTATGTGGCCAAACCGGGTACAACATGAACAGCGCTCCCAATAAAGGCACACACAAACAAGGGCAAGACAGTATAAAATCATTTAAATAAAATCGATTTTGGGACATTTGAAATTGATAATGAATAGTACTAAATTAGAATAGATTTTTGGCAGACTCCTAGCAGATGCACTCATATTCCAGTCACAAATCATTTTATTTTGTTTTGTTAAATAAAGTTGGGACATTGCACTAAACATAAAAACAGAATACAATGATGAGCAAATCATGTTTAACATATTTAATTGGAAACATTAAAAAGACAAGACATTTAATGTTCAAACTTGATAAACTTTAATGTTTTTAGCAAATAATCATTAACTTAGAATCATGTGGCTGCAACAAGTTCCAAAAAAGCTGTGTTTAGTTTACCACTGTGTTACATTACATCACCTTATTTTAACAACATTCAATAAACGTTTGGGAACTGAGGACACTAATTGTTGAAGCAGGTGGAATTCTTTCCCATTGTTGCTTGATGTACAGCTCCAACTGTTCAACAGTCAGGGATCTCCGTTGTCGTATTTTACGCTTCATAATCCACACATTTTCAATGGTAGATAGTCTGGACTGCAGGCAGGCCAGTCTCGAACCCGCACCCTTTTACTACAGTATGAGCCACACTGTTGTAACACGCAAAATGTCCATGAGCACATGTTGCCCCGGTTGGGAACCACTGCACTGAAGGACCTAATCTGAAGCAGTGTTGAAGGGCCCGACATGATCGATTATGTTGCTAGGCAGGCAGTGAAGCTTTGGCT
Organism: Vanacampus margaritifer; assembly: GCF_051991255.1. Taxonomy (NCBI): domain Eukaryota; kingdom Metazoa; phylum Chordata; class Actinopteri; order Syngnathiformes; family Syngnathidae; genus Vanacampus; species Vanacampus margaritifer. The sequence continues at coordinate 47,500,678 of NC_135432.1, read as the reverse complement.
TTCCTCGGGGAAGAAGGTTTGGAGGCTTCACAATAAGAGTGTGCCCCCTCTGCATTGAACAAAATAATGTTCACATAAAATACATTACTTTTTTAATGTCTTCTTTTAAAGTTATGTAAAATAACTAGAGCTGTCAAACGATAAAAAATTTTAAAATCAGATTAATCACGATTTAATTAATAATTAAAATGGCTTTTTATCAACATTTTTTGCTTGCCAATTTTAAAGAGCTGTTATGTGTTAATTCTTTCGACATTTAATGTCTTCAACATTTTGTCATCCACTGCACACTCTCATCCTCCTATTTCTCTAATCAGTTAATTACTTGCCTAATTTAAAATGGGGGGGAAAATGACCCAGAAAGTTTGACATGAACAAATATTCTGAATATCATACGCCACCATTTATTAACTTGAGTTTTAATGCATGTAGTTATGTTTATTGCTCAAACACAACCCGTGCTACCTTTAACATAACCATCCACTATATAGCTAAAGGACCATGTGTGGTAAAAAAATAATAGTGAGATTAATCTGCGTTAATAATACGATAATTTTTTGTGATTAATTAATTAGTTAACGCTTTAACTCTGACAGCACTAAAAATACCTAATCTGTTTTGTCAGCCACTGAGACAGTTCTTGTTATAGTTAAATATGTTGCCAGAGCCCGGAATCAAACCTGCTACTTACTTTACTGAAGTTAAATACATATTATTGTCTTTTATTTTTAATAGAATGAATGATTATGGAGATGCGTGCCATTTATGGGCTTGAGTACCTGCCGCCAAGTGTCTATGCACATGCCTGACAAATGTTAACAGGCGCATTTTTTTCTGCACTGCACCAAATCAAATTGAATTATATTGCTCCTATACCTGAATCGTATTCCGCCCTTAAAGGTTTTTTAATCAAACCACAAGCAGTGTATCTAGATTATGTATCATCAAGTAATCGATTATCCAATTAATCAACAACTATTTTAATAATCGAGTAATCGTTTGGAGACATTTTTTTTTATTTAAAATTGTCCAAATCCTCTGATTGCAGCATATCACCAGTAATTGTTCACAGATTTCTAAAATCCTTCATGAAAGACAACTGATTATCTTCTGTGTTTAATTAAAATAAGACATTTGCAAACATCTGTTTCGAAAACAATGACCAAACCGGTAACATAGTAGTACAACATCAATCCCCCCCCCCCCCCCCACCCTTTTTTTTAGTTACTATACAAGTACAAAATAAACACCAATCACTGGTCAATAAACAGTAATGAAAGTGCTTTTGTAATACACTTTAATGCAAAATTTAAACGCTTAAATAATCTATAGAATAATCGATTCTAAAAATATTTGATAGTGACAGCACTAAGAGATCCCCAACCCTAAATGTTACTCCTACTAATTTTTAATTTGCAGGATTTGAATGATTTGAATAACCTGGTACGAAACACTCAAACACGCATGCACACGCACACACACACACACACACACACACACACACACACACACACACACACACACACACACACACACACACACGCACGCACGCGCGCACACACACAATGCATGGTGAGCTCAGTTTCTTAATCCCATGTGTCAGTGGCGCAGGCACTCAATGCACAGTCCCACATTTCAAACAGTGGCTCACAGAAAGAATTTCTTGTCAAAACACATAGGTTTTATGAGAAAGAAACTGCCGGATGTTCAACTAGTGTCTTCCTCTACAAGACACAGTGTGAGATGTAAAACAGGCCTGTTGCATTTTCTTGAAAAATGTTATCTGTGATTGGCTTTTATATTTAATCTGTTTTTGCAGGAATGTACTGCACAAATTGATTTTTTAAATCATCAGCGCCGTGAAGACCTTTCTTCTCTCGCTATAGATAGCAATTGCATGTGTGGTTTTGTTGGTTGGCTTACAGTAGATATACAGTAAAAAAAACATATCAACCTCTGCGATTATTTTCCTTGTGAGGGCAGTTTGAAACAGATCCACAGAGGCCGCCTGTCATCAAATCAGGCTTTCAGGATCTCCAAGCCAAATCTCAGCAGTCCAACTACCCCCGCCCTCCTCCTCCTGCATGCTCACTGCAGAACTGTAACACCAAGAAGGCTTGGCCAGCTGCCCATCCAAGTTATCCACTACAAAGGACTGCTTCCAACTTCTTTCCTGTTTAGACAAGGTCCTGAGGTATGCAATATGGATCCCACCACCAAATGCGTCATGGTGAGATTACAGCAGGAACCAAATAAATATACTTTACAGATACACAGTCTTTATACTTTATAGCATATGACATTTGACCTTGATGGAGTTGCATTGTCAGAGGTAGCATTCCTCTCTGTCGTCGCTGACTTTTGCCTACTATGTAATACAATAATGGCTTGTTAGTTTTAATTTCAAGTTTATATCAGAATCTGTTAAGACAGATTTTATTTCTCTATAGATTGTGCTTAAAGGGATACTTGACTCATTGAGCTGTTTTCAAAAGTAAGAATATATGTTGTCTATAATTAATGTGATAACTTCATTATTTTTCACGAACAATTAATACCTTTAGAAACTAATTTTTTCACTTGGTGTCGACTGGAGATGACATCACCTGTGCTGAGGAAATAGGTAAGGACCAATCATGGCTCAGTTTGCTGACCAAACCCAGAAAACAGGTGAGCCAGGATTGGTCATTAGCTATTTCCTCAAAACAGGTGATGTGAGCGTCAGTCGACAGCAAGTGGGAAAATGTGTTTTTAAAGGCATTAATTGTACATGAAAAATAATGATGTTACCACATAAATTCTGGACAAAATATTAACTTTTTACTGCTGAAAATAGCTCAATAAGCAGGTCAAGTATCCCTTTAAAGCTGCACATACTGTAAGTGAAACCTACAATTTAAGTCCTTTCTCTCAGAGACATTTATTAGCAAACGAGAACCTTTTCAATTCCATACCATGTCAGATTCCCACAGATTTGAAATCTACTTGGGTGGGTGGACACCGGCGGGCGGATGGGGGTGGTGGTCTCGGTCTTGTTACTATGTCTCCTCTAGCCTCAGCCTCACATTCCACAAAGTGATGGCGAACTAACATTATGTAGCGATTATTTGGGTTGCCGTAATGGCTTATGAGAAATTTAGACGGTACTGAGGGGAGTTGTAATTTCCTCAGCAACCTCTGGGGCACCACGTTGACTTTGCTTGTTTGTAGGAGCAAAATAAATGATAAAAATCAAGTATTCATAATCTGAAGTTGCTACATAAGAGAATTACTAATCCACTCAGTAAACACAAATGATTTGGCAGAAACTGAATTTCTAGACAACAAATTTATTTAGTAAACACACATGTATCAGTCACAGCCTAACCTATCAATGAAACGGAATAAAAATGCGAATCAAAGATAAAAAGAAAACTTGCAACCTAACTAACTAAGATAAAAAGGGTAGATGAAAAAGATAGATGGGGGATAAAGATGGAAACGTTTGACCTGTCAATTCTTTGATGTTTGAATAAAAGCGTTGCAACAGTAGTATATGGCCAAATTGCAATTCAGCTGCAACTCACGGACTGGTTCAGTCGCACGGGAGAGAGAGAGAGACTCGAGCGTCAATCCTCGGTTGAATGCTGGAATGCTGCACCCCGGTCTCCGGCTGCTGGTCAGGTGCACGCCTGACGTGGTGGCAGCGGAGGTCCTTGGTTGGCGCACGTCCAGCTGGAATGCTGCCTGGGAGTCTCTGGCTGCTGGTCAGTGATGCACTGACGCAGTGAAGCCAGATGCTTCATTTATCATTCTGAACACATTTCAAACATTACCGCGATCATAAAGTTATTGAATCTGGGTTTTTGGCTCAGACCTTCCACATTCCAAAAACATGCATGCTAGGTTAATTTAAGACTAGTGTGAATGTGAATGGTTGTCTTAACCATTCCAGGAGGAAGCCTCACGCCCTAAATCATGTGGGATATGCTCCAGCTCACCCATAACCCAGACAAGGGTAAGGCAATAGAAAATAAATTGATTTGTTTTTGTAATTTGAATCCTGTTTTTTTCTCTCTGTGGCTGTCAGAGTGTTAGTTCATCACTGTCAACCAATTTCATAGCGTCCACTTGTTTCCCGTACTACATTCACGTTTCCTTTTAATTCTGAACCCTCTTAAAAGAGTTCTTGAAATCCTGAATATCTGATGTCAATGATATATATATATATATATATATATATATATATATATATATATATATATATATATATATATATATATATATATATATATATATATATATATATATATATACACACACAAACCCAATTCCCAAAAAGTTGGGACACTATACAAATTGTGAATAAAAACTGAATGCAATTATGCATTGCACAGGTCAAAAGTTTAAACTGAGAAAATGTATAATTTTAAGGGAAAACTATGTCGATTTTAAATTCCATGGTGTCAACAAATCTAAAAAAAGTTGTGACAAGGCCATTTTCACCACTGTGAGGCATCGCCTCTTCTTTTTACAACAGTCTGCAAACATCTGTGAATCGAGGAGACACGTTTCTCAAGTTTAGAAATAGGAATGCTGCCCCATTCTTGTCGAGCACGCGTCTCTCTAACTGTTCAACTGCCTTGGGCTTTTTTTGTTGCACCTTCCCCTTTAAGATGCGCCAAATGTGCTCTATAAGTGAAAGAAGTGGACTGCAGGCTGGTCATTTCAATACTCGGATCCTTTTCCTACGCAGCCATGATGTTGTAATTGGTGCTGCATGTGGTCTGGCATTATCGTGTTGAGAAATGCAAAATATTCTCTGAAAGTGATGATGCCTGGATGGGAGCACATGTTCTCGAATCTGAAAACCTTTCGGCATTGACGATGCCTTTCCAGATGTGGAAGCTGCCCATGCCACACGCACTCACCCCTATAGGATCACAGATGCAGGCTTACAAACTAAGTGCTGATAACAACTTGGGTTGTCCTTGTCCTCTTTATGATATAGCGCCCCAGTTTTCCAGAAAGAACTTCGAATTGTGATTCTTCTGACCACAAAACAGGTTTCCACTTTGCCACACTCCATTTTAAATAACCCCTGGCCCAGAGAAACGCCTGCGCTTCTTGGTCTGCTTTAGAAATGGTGTCTTCTTTGTACTGTAGAGTTTCATGTGTATTGGCGTGTGTGTGTGTGTGTGCGTGCGTGCGTGCGAGCGTGTGTGTATTCATCAGTTCACCTAAAGCCCATTAAAAAAAAATCCCATACTAATAATATAATATAATAATAAATTGCCAGATGCAGAAACATCAATGTAAGTTATCACGATGTAGTGGCTCTCGCTAAAAGACAGAATTAAGTAACCGGAATTAGGTTAAAAAATTCTATATACGTAGACCATGTTTCTATAAATTTTGATATTTGGTTTTTATTTGAGGCAGATATTTTTTCCATTAAAATGTGATTTATGAGGAGGTTAAACCATTGGTCGATATTCAGAGTTTGTTTATTTTTCCAGTTAACAAGAATTGTTTTTTTAGCGATAGTAAGGGCTACAAGTGTAGATTGAAATTGTTTAAAATTGTTTCTGGCCTTTTTTCTGTGATTTCCCTTACGGTAAGCATTCCTGTTTGCGGTGCAGTGCCATTTAAGGGCCCGAAGATCATGGGCATCCAGTATGATTTTTCGGCCTTGACCCTTACACACATAGATTGTTCCAGATTCTCTGAATCTTTGGATGATGTTATGCACTGTAGATGATGATTACTTCAACCTTTTTGCAATTTTTCACTTTTCTGATAATTTCTCCACTATCTTTCTGTGCAACATTGGAGGAATTGGTGATTCTCTCCCCATCTTCGCTAAGCTAATTTTATACTCCAATCAAGTTGCCAATGGACCTAGATTAGTGGTAACTGGTCTTCCAGCTGTTTTTTTTTATAAGTGCAATTGACTTTTCCAGCCTCTTATTGCTACCTATCCCAACTGGTTTTTTTTTTAGATTTGTTGGCACCATGAAATTTACAATCAACATATTTTTTTTTTTTTTTACTTTTGACCTGTCATCTATGATCTATTATGAACAAAATATTAAAATTTGGCACTTTTACAGAATTGCATTCAGTTTGTATTCACAATTTCTAGTGTCAACTTTTTGGGAATTGGATTTGTATATGTATACTAAAGTAGTTGCTTAATACCAACTCCTATCATCTCCTTTGTTAAAACTGCAATATGGAACTTTTTTCCCCCAAATAACTTTACAATAAGCTTTTTATTTGACTATTTATGACTGAAATGCCTTTTAATTAGTAGATTGACACCTTAACTGTTCACAATGGTTAATCCTGCAAGCCTCTGGCCAATAGTTTTCAGACTGGATTTGGGTTAGCATTTCCCGCGCCCTGTCTGCAGATGTGACGTAATGTGCGTGGTGTGTATGTGAAGAACGGTATTGCAGTTTCATTTTTCGTCAGCAGGTGGCAGTAGCGATTCGAAATGGAATGCACTAAATATATATACAGTATACATACATATATATATATATATATATATATATATATATATATATATATATATATATATATATATATATATATATATATATATATAAAATGTATGGACATGGTGCCTTTACCTGCACTAAATATACATATATATATACAGACGCTCCCCAACTTACGAACGAGTTACGTTCCGAGCGATCGTTCGTAAGGTGAATTTGTTCGTAAGTTGCTTCAGTGCTATATTTTGTGTTATAATTTATGTTTAAAGAGAATACGTACAGTAGTGTACTACGTATGTTAGAGAGAGAGAGTGAGAGACACACACAGTATGTACATGTACGTAATAAGATAAATAAAATGAAGTTTAACTTACTTTTGGAAGATGTACTCGATGCTTAAGGATTTGTGGAGGAGGAGGAGGAGGAAGAGGAGGATTTTATATCATGAGAGGTTCTTCGTCGTCGCTGGAATGGGCTTCAAAAGTTACTTCCTCCTCTGTAACTTCAATGTAGGAAGAAGTTGAGGGTCGAGGAGAAGAAGATGAGGGTTGATGAGTATCTTCCTTGGAGGATTTACTAGAAACTGGTCGAAAGAAGCGATCTAACGACGATTGCACAGTTTTCTTCTTTTTTCATCATAAATGATGCGGTAGCACTGTATGGCATCATTCAATTGATTTGCAACCTTTGTGCAACGTTCAATATTTGGGTCTTGCTGCTCGAAGAGTGCGATGGCTTTATCTATGAGCGACAGGCGTTTCTTCTTCTTCCTCCTCCTCGACACGTTGCTGAGCCTCCAATGCTGGGTGAGCTCTCACAGCGCCAAGCGGCGGAAAGAAGCACTACAGTACTCGGAAAAAGGTGCGCAATACAAAATCTAATTTACAGCATGTCTTTCCGAACATTTTTTGACATGCGCGCAGACATGTTCGTATGTACCGTTGTTCGTAACTCGAATGTTCGTAAGTAGGGGAGCGACTGTATATATATATATATATATATATATATATATATATATATATATATATATATTAGTAATTTCAAGGCTTTTTCTATTCTTTTTTATTTTATTTATTTTTTTTACATTGAGTAAGTAGTACATAATGTTCATACGCATAGCCAACAAAATTAGCAGCCATCATTGTGACAGCAATGCTATGTGCGGTTAAACTAGCTGGGTGTGTGTTTGGCTTCTCTCAACAGTACATTCCATTGCAGCGAAACAACCAAACCACAATTCAACTTCTGTTCTTCAGATGAAACAAAAGTTTGTACTGTGTGTCTTCTCCCAACAGCTACACTGCCTCAGGCAAAAACTCGATCTGTCGGATGCACTGTTATTGTTTATACAGTATACACACATAGCTTTTATCCTAAGATATACAGTAGTAAATACAAGTCCTAGCTGGAGGTCGCTAACTGAATAGAAGTAGCAATTTCAACCTGAGACAACCTATAATGTTTCTAAATGTAAAGTTTTGACTTTGGTGATTTCATCTTTTTAGTTGTTCCATGACTGAGTGACAGAAAAAAACTACTGCATCATCTGCTTTTACTTCATAAATCCATACTACTATCAGTTTCTTTGTTATACCGCTTTTTCACCATGAGGATTGTGGGTAACTTTGACCGTATCGCAACTGACTTTGGAAGAGAGGTAGGGTACACCTAAACCGTTTATCAACCAGTTGTGGTCAACATAAAGACAAACAACCATCCACACCAACATCAATTCTGAGTCTTCAGTTAGCCTAAAAAGCATATTTTTCAGATATAGGATTAAAGTGGTGTACCCCAAAAAACTCATGCAAGCATTGGGAGAGCATACAACTCCATTCACAGGTGTTCAAACAAATTTCACAACAGTAGGACAAAAGTGAGATTTCAACCCCGGACCTCAGAACTAAGAAGCAGACATGCTAACCAGTTGGCCATGGTGCAGCTTACAGTAGTGTTTATTTTATCAGCCATTTTTACATTTAGTCACATTTTTAGTCCAGTTTTAATCACACTTGTTAGTTTTTATCATAGTTAGTCAAACTCATCCGTTTTCATTTAGTCACATTTTAGTTCACTATAAGTCGAGCATTTTCGTCTTTATTCTAGTCCAAGAAAACATATTTTTATTCGTCTAGTTTTAGTCAACAACAACTCAACATTTTAGTCAAGTTTTACTCAGGACAATCATTTCACCCTTATACATTTTTTTGTCAGCAGATATTTCCATCTAACCTAAAACTACTTCACATAAAAAAAAAAATCCATATATCAACAAGTGGTTATTATGATTTCATGCTACAAGCTAGTAAGTATAGCCTGTAAGTGTTGCTAGCATTCATAAAGTTTGTTATGCTTGAGTTATAATTTGTGTTTTTTACTAAATTACTAAATTAATTTGGGTAATTTTGCTATGGGATGATGAAACAAAAGAGACAATATGTTAATTTTGACAGCTTCATGTTTTGCGCATGTCCGGAACCTTTGTTGTCACTGCGCATGTCCACTTGTTTGTGCTAATGCTATATAGCTCATCCTCTGAGTTGGACTGAAGAGATGATAAAGGACTGAAAGAAACTTCGTGGATATTAATGGACGTTGTATCTCTTTTTACGGCAAGCGGCCAACGAGGTATTTGTTTGTTGTTCTTTTGTTTACTACGCCGATGCTCTGCGTCTGATTTGTACTGTTTTGTTGCTTATAAATGTAGTTCTCACGGCGTGACCAAAGCAGACGTGCAAGCAATAAACACTCGTTCCAAAGAACTCTGTCAGTGTTGTTGTGAAGAGAACTACATAACCAGCATTAGTGTTGCGTCGTTCACGTATGTTTCGTTAAAAAAGAACAAATCTTTTCAGTGAACGTGAGTGAATGGATCACTTCCTGAAGTGATTCATTCTTTTCTCAGTTCATTTGAGCTCACCCACACTCATGTCGTCAATCTTCGCGAAAGACCAATCCGCAGCTAGCGTCAGACACGGGCGAACGTACTCCCATGCTATTGGCGTTAGCCAACGCGGATCAACGAGTGAACAAGTCAGTGAGTGAACGTGTTGTCATTTCCGGTTCACAAACGTATCAGCGAGTGAACGAGTCAGTGAGTGAACATGTTGCCATTTCCGGTTCACGAACGTATGAGTGAACGAGTCAGTGAGTGAACGTGTTGCCAATTCCGGTTTAGGAATGATTCAGTGAGTGAACGTACTTTTGTTTTTGATAGAAACACACTCATGACAACAAATATAGCAACATAACTTTAACTGCGCGTTTTATTTTTAATTATTTTTTTTTTACGTGGGGGGAGGGGTGGGGGTTTTGCGTAGACGAACAATTCGATGAACAAAACTTTTGAACGGTTCTTCACTTAAAATAACTGTCATGCCCATCACTAGCAAGCATTAGTTTGCGGTTAGATTAATTAATGTTACGTTATAAACAACCATCACCAAACTTTGCTAATTTATCACATCTCTGTGGAGAACTGTGACGTGTCTTTTCAGGTCATCCACATTCAATCCCTTAGACTAAAATCAAGCATAGGGTTTTTCTCCACTTCAGTGTAGCAAAAATATGTCCTATATCACATCTTCTATTTTTTCCAGGCAAAGGTTTTTTTTCTTTTACCTTTCACCATGAATCCACCTCCTGTCTGTCCGATGTGTTTGTGCATGTTGCACTGGCTAGCTGCATATTTGAAAGGGGGTGTGTCATTGTGTGTTATTGACAGATTAGCAGAGACAGGGTTTTACAAAATCATAATTTTCGTCTTATCTTTGTTCGTGAATTAAAATGTCCATAGATTTTAGTCCAGTCTTTATTTAGTAAGCTACATTTTTGTCTTGTCATTAGTTGACAAAAATGCATACTGATTTAGTCCCAGTTATTGTTTATTAATGGGGTTTTTAGTCTAGTCTATATTTCATCCGGTGAAAAATGTGTGTTGACAAAAATATTTTTATATACTTTTTGTTGATGAAATTAACACTAGGCTTACACCCAATTCACACTGACTGCGGAATGGACGTGGAAAGCATTCAAGTCTGTGTGTCAATTCACACCAGCTGTAGTGCGGTGCATAGGTTATGTGATGCAGAACGGATGTGGCGCTGCGGAAGGTTTACGCAAGTGTTTTATTTTTTTCCAGACTCATTTAGGCTTTTGTTAATTTACTACAAATTAATCCTAAATTCAAAGATAATTATTTTGTGTTTTATTGGGGATTTAAATTCTTCTTACAGAGTGACTGTTCTGAATTTTGTCAGAAATTGGTTTAAAATAAATGTTATGAATCAAAAGTACCAGTGGTATCAGGTACGGTATTGGTATTGGTACAAACCACTGGCAGCAGTACAGTCCATATTAGATCACCTGTTGCAAGTATTACTGATAATGTCCTAATTCCATATATAAACAAGTCACATTATAAGGTTTTGTCAACTTTACGGTGATCTAATCAATTATAAAAAACTCATAATTTTGATAAATGTGCCTTGGTCAGTCACCAAACAATTTTTTGAAAATAAACACATATACTTACTATCCAAGCAGTTTTAAATTGAAATAACAGTCTTTGCCACTAGATAGTAGACATCAAATACTAACACCCCAGAGAAGAAGAGAAAGTGGAGCCTGTTGTAAACACTGATCTGAATATATGACTGGATAGCCGATAGCCAATACACGCCCGTGCAAGCCGTTGAAGTCACAGGGCGGCCATCTTGCTCCTCCTATCTCGCCAGAAGACTACTGTATAAACTATCTCTTTGACTGCCAGACGTTTTCAGAAAAGGGATCCCGCGGGTGCCAGCCGATTTAAGCATTTTGACTGATCTTTTGACTGATCTTTCAAGGTCCACAGAAAATTATGTGTTTGGACTATGGAAACACACATACTACCAAATGAAAGATTGGACTCTCATCTTTCATCAGAAAAAAAGTTTGTTTCTACCTTATTCCGTTTTTGAGTAATCAACAATAGAAAATGGTTAGTTTCACCTATGTTTTGAAACAAACGTCTTTTAACGTCTTTGGCACTCCTCCATAGGATTTTACTAAACGTTATTTAACGTTTTTGGCAGTCAAAGAGTTAAACGGTATACGTACAGATTAGACATACACAGCTCATAGGCAGTTAGTATATGGCCAGTATAAATAAATTAACAAGTGGACGGTATGTGCTGCTTTGAAGACCCCCTTTTTCTTTTACGCTCAGTTCCTTCGACCCCAATATTAGATTTGACAGAGGCATCTTTTGTTGAATTATTGAGTTATAATTCTTTAATAAAGAAATAATCAAGTGTCCTCCTGTGAACATCATTAAGCATATAATTTATACATTAATTTAAGGCAAGTTGTAAAATGTCTGAAGTTTATGTTTAACAAATGTAAAACATCATAAATCATGCTGTTTCTACTAAGTACTGTCTCAAATGTTCTCCAGTTTCAATACTGTAAATGTATAGGATCGTATGTCTTTCAGATAAAACAGGAAGCAGATTATATACTCACCAAATGTAACAGAGTGAGAATGAAAAAATTAGCACCCTTAAAGACAGTAAGACCTTTTACCTCAATAGAAAGAAATTAATCACGGGTGTCGTGTTATTCGCTAAATCTTAGCAGAAGTTCTCGCTGAACACATCTGTGTAGTTTCTTTTTGTGTCACAAGCTGAGATAGACATTTGGCAATAGCAAATCCACCTTTGTGGCAAAGTATATAAATCTGTTCAATTTGAACAGCCACAAGGCAAAACACTCAAATTACTCCTGTTACACCCATTAAGCCAACACATAACATAACAACGTCATATCGACTTGTGGAAATATGTAGCAGTAGACGTTGGAGACTTTCTGACTCATGTGGAGATTCACACAATGTACAGTACTGCAGTACTTGAAAACACAGGCAGACTTTAATCCAGCATTGGAACGTGTCTCATTGACTAAATTGTACTTTTACAACATAGAGGATAAAATCAACAAATCCCAGTAAAATGAAAGTGTTATGTAAATTATATATCACCAAGATAATAATAATAATAATAATCATAATATCCAAGACTCCTTATATCCTGGTCACCACTTCTTCTAACGTCTTAATCTATCAAGACGCACTGTTTTTTGGAGTAGAGCAGAGCAGAGTAGAGTAGAGTAGGGTAGATACTGTTGATGGAAACAAGGCTTTATTCTGAAGTTTTTCCCGTGAGTGTTTTGCTTGTTGCGGCGCAACAGATGACTTGACTCGTCCTGCGGAACCGTGTGTCTGCCGTTCTTATTGCCAGCATAAACTATTGTGACCAAAGTCAACAAAACAACTTTGTACAGAAATCACGTTCGATCGGCAATTAAGGGCTCTAAAATAAGACTTAATTGTGCTGACATTGTATTGCTAGCGGCTGTATTTAGAGCCGTGGGGCTACTTATCAAAGGCAGTGTAATCAACGTGATGATTGCAAACTTTGATGCTTACAGCCAAACACAGTTGCCGTTCCGAGAGATCAGTTTAATAAATCGAGCTCACTCAATTGTGCAGTTGACGGTCGACAAAATCACAACTGTGGTTCTGACGTCACAGACCAAAAACTACTTAACTCAGAATTTCATTTCATACAAAGTGCTGTACATGAAGTAAAAAAACTGTCATGGAATAAAGACGGGTAAAACAAAAATAACACCAGATAAATTATCTTAAATGGGTAAATGAATAAGTCAATAAAATAACACAAGTCGATTAGTAAATAAGTCAATAAAATAAATTATCAACAAAATACAGCAGGCGCCTTGAAACAATGAGTCTCATGCTGAGTCAAACAGCAAAGAACAAAGTTGTGTGTTCAGAATGGGTTGCATAATATTTAACGGAAATTCATTCCAAAATCCATGGGCAGAGAGAGATTTGTCTAAAATCTCCCTAACTTTATGAGAGGAAAATAATGTAATATTTAATTAATTAATTTAAATGTAAAGGTCTCATATTATTCAACTTTTCAACTAACTAAAATGGTTCTCAAATGTGTGAAAGACATGTCAAACGCTCTGTTCAAAACTATTTTAGGGGTGTGTCACTTTTATGTAAATATCTGCACCAGGCCACGCCTAGGCCAAACCCTTCTCTCTCGAAGGGCCTGTGATTCCGGTCATGGTAGCCATGTGCTAATGTTGTGAATGGAAACGACTGGCCATGGGAGCAGAAGAAATTAAAAATACAGACATGTATTTTACATATTTGAGAACTATTTTAATATGTGGAAAAGTGGCATAACGTTTTACAATAAGAAAAAGTAGCATAACGTTACTACAGAGACTATGTTGTAGCGTTAGTTTGTGATTGTAACCGGAAAATCTCCCTCGAACGTTATTTCGCCGTGAATGTCTCTGGTTTGCCATGAATGCTTGTAGACATTTACAAGCGGTTATAAATAACGCAAATGTGCACATTTAGGCTACTGCACGGTCGCAACGTGCAAGCCCTCTCGTCGAGACCACTTAGCGGCCGGCTAGCATCACAAAGTCATGTCAACTAGTTGGCGATTTGCCAGTCACGGCAAATTAACCACCGCAGATTGTATCTTGACAAAACAATATGCAACCGCTTCATGTTATCCAACCACCGTCTGCTTTATCGTATCTGACCTCTTGTAACCAAACAAACTCCACACGACAAATGTAGCTCCCACTTAAGGCACTAAAAATACACCAGTAAAATGGTAGATGGTGTACATCTCTTATTAGAAAGGATAGGAAGGAAGGCTAAATCAAAAATGGTAAACTTACATTTCCCGTTTACAGTCGTCCAGTAAGGTCCTGTCCAGTCATGGCGTCGTTACACTGTTGGGACCGATCCATTATGTTTAAACATATTGCAAATACAGCTCTGAACAGGCTTTCACTAACAAAACAGTCCTTTGAGAAAAGATGTTGGTACATGTCCTTCAAAAATAAAATTAGTGAGGGACAGAGATGGGAAAAGTACTGACATTCTCTTCTTGTGAGCAGAAGTACAATTACTTATGTAAAAAATAACTTGGGTAAAAATTAAAAGTACTCACTCAAATAATTACTCAAGTAAAAGTAAAAAAGTACAGGGTCGGAAATGTACTTGATGAGTAAAAGTTCAAAGTATTTTTACTGTATGTTTCTCTTATGTCAGTTTGAAAGATATTAGCCAAAATGAAGCAAAAATGGGGGTACATCAGCCAATTGACTCTCTGACTTGCTATCAAGTTCAAATGATCCTCTGGTGGCATGCATTGCCTTCATATCTACGGGTTGTTCTAATCTTGCCAATTGGACGTCATGTGATCGCGTGTCGTAGAGCCAATCACAAACTGGGATTTAGGGGGCCATTTGTAACGTTTTATATAATTGGCACAGCCAGGAGACAGTGACGCTGCTTTTTCTTCCAGGTCAAGTATTTTAAACGTTTTCATGCATTTAAAAACAAAAGTACCAATCTTGTTTTGAAAATGTATGAAGTAAAAAGTACAGATACTCATGTTAAAAATGTAAGGATAAAAGTAAAAAGTAGTCTAAAATATAAATACTCAGGAAAGTACAAAGTACTGAAAAAAACTGTTCAAGTAAAGTAATGAAGTATTTGTACTTTGTTACTTCCCATCTCTGCTTAGGGTCAATTTCGACACTTCAATTAACCAAGCATGCATGTCTTTCGGAATGTGGGAGGAAACCCTAGAACCCGGAAAAAAAACACACAGGCAGGGGGAAAACATGCAGACTCCAACCCAGGAAAGCCAAAGCCTGGACTTGATCTCACGTCCTCAGCACTGTCATGTTTCAGTTCTGGGGGGGGTTGGGTTTTTGTTTGTTGTGGGTGGTCTTGTTGTTTTTGTCTGTGTTTGGTGCTTTTGTCAAGTGTTCCTGGTTTCTTCCCTTGTCTCGTCGATGTCTAACCACGTCCACCTGTATGTGTCTTTTCTTCCCCAGGCGTGTCTCATTAGTGTTGGTGTATTTAGTGTATTGTGTTTGTCCAATCGGTGTCAATGCATGTCTACATAAAGTGTGGAAGTTCGTGTGTCAAATCTTCGTCACATCCAAGCCGCTGTCTTTGTCACAGCCAAGCCGTCATCGCCACAGCCAAGCCATAGCCCCAGCCAAGTCATAGCTACTCCACAACAAGTCAAGTCAAGTCAAATCAGGTAATGTCACATCACGCTTATTTCAGTCATGGCGACCAGTCTAGTCACGTACTGTCCAGTCACGTCCTCTCCAGTCATGAAAACCAGTCTAGTCACGTCCTGTCCACTCAAGGAGACCAGTCCAGTCACGTCCTGTCCACTCATGGAGACCAGTCCAGTCACGTTCTGTCCACTCATGGAGACCAGTCCAGTCATATCTTGTCCACTAATGGAGACCAGTCACGTCCTGTCCAGTCATGGAGACGAGTTCAGTCACGTCCTGTCCAGTCATGGAGACCAATCCAGTCATGAAGACCAGTGCATTCATGGACACCTGTCCAGTCACGTCCAGTCATGGTGACCTGTCCAGTCATGGCCACCAGTCCAGTCCAGCCACGTCTAATCATGGCGACCAGTTCAGTCACGTCACGTCCAGTCATGGTTGTCTCACCTTTTTCTCTATGTTTTATTAAAGTGCCACGCATTGCACTTCATTCCTGTTCCACTGCCTTATTTTCCTGCATTTGGGTCTGCTATCCCTCAATCATTCACCTCCCACATGACAAGCACTGGGAGGCGGACATGCTAACTAGTCAGCCACTGTGCCGCCCCTTCTAAAATCTTCCTATGAAATCATATTGTCCCCAAACAGAACCGCGGGCTACTCATGGCGTCTTTAGTGGCTACCTGGTACCCGTGGGCACCAGTGTTGGTAACCCCTGGTCAAAATCAGTCACATCTTATCTAGTTTAATTTCAATTCATAGTAGTGGTGTAAGCAGGCAAAATCATAAAAACGCATGTAAAAATACTTTTGGACCTAGCTGTATGGAGACCTTGATCAACAATTCATTTTCAGAATGTTTTGATCAGTAAACCATATGTGGTGGTGGTGGTGGAAATCTAACTGAGCAATAAGATGTAACCTATATCAATGATTGGAAGATCTGGAAATGATATGCGTAGTTCTCGTAATCAAGGGGGATTACAAAAGAATGTCATGCTTGAAGCAAACTCATGTGTGGATAGTTGAGTTTCCTTATTGGTGTTCAACCTGACACAATTATACCAGTCCACAATTAAATCGAATTTGATGTTGGTTAAAAATCAATTAATAAAAAGAAACAGAGCATGTTATTGATTAAATATTGCCAATTTTGTCAGAGCACAACTGCAGCTTTTTAGTAAAGGTATCACATTTGTCACTCTATACCACCTGCCAACAATTCCCCGTCACTGTACTGTTTACCTAAGTATTTGTATTTGCTTTTATTCTGCTGTCTGCTACCAGATCGACATTGCCCATGAGAATCTGTTCTCAATTGCCTTACCTCATTAAATGTGTTGAATAAAAACCAAAATAAAATAAAACAATAGTACTTCACAATAGAACGTTCCTGAAGGAATTATAGCTCCATCATCCCGCACAAACAGCATTATAATATCCTCAAGTTTTAAATAGGGCTATAAATCATCAAGCATTGCAGTAGTTTGGTTAAGATTCATACAGCTCCACCCATAATTCACTCAACAAGTGGATGGATAAAACAAACATGGTGCAAAAGGAATTAAAATTTCCTCTTGATATTGGTGAACATGTTGTCCATGTTGCTGTTCAGAACACCACAAAGATGATTTACTAGCTCGTAAGGTTATTGTAGCAGCCTCCATCCCTTCTTTGATTTAAAACCTGCAGAACATTGCTCCATGTAAGCATGTCACTCATTTCAGAAGAAAGGCTTCTTTCCTCTCATATGTAATAAAGTAGAACCGTTCCTTCATCACAAATAAACCAAAACCACCTTCTGATGGCTTTTGTATGGAACATAATACCGTAACAGTAAAGCGAAAACAACAGAATAGAAAGAGATAAAATTAAAATTAAATAAATAAAAAGTGCAGCAATAAGTAGAAGACTTCCCAGAAGTCTTCACAGAAGTATACATGCGTAGAGAAGTACATTGCACACACCCATATACACACACACACACACACACACACACTCCTATATATATATATATATATATATATACACACACACATAAGTATGTACACATTGCACCATATATCTTATTGCACTGAGTTAATGTCGGTTGTTAAGCAGTTTGATGGATGTCGGCAGGAATGAGTTTTTGTAGCGGTTCAGCCTGGTTCTGGGGGCCCTGAATCTCCTGCCGCAAGGCAGTAGCTGGAACTCATGATGCAGAATGTGAGTCGGGTCATTAACAATTTTCTGTGCCAGTCCGGTGACGAACCGCTCATAAAGCATCTGTAGGGAAGAATGATTCCTGACCCCCATGATCTTCATGGCAGTCCGCACCAGACCGGCAATCTGTGACCTTGACTGCACAGTCAGGTTGCCGTACCAGGCCGCAATACCGTATCTGATGATACTTTCCAATGCAGCCCGGTAGAACAACAGCATGATCCTCTGCTCCACTCCATAGATCCTAAGTCTGCATAGGAAATAGAGACGCTGTTGGAGTTTGGAGCAGAGACTTCCAACATGTACCCTCCAGCTGAGTGTGTTGTCGATGTGGACCCCCAGATACCTGTATGAACCCACCTGGCTGTTGTGGTTGTTTTTAATGACGACTGGCCTGTGGTCACCAACAGTTTTTGGATCAAATATAACCTCCTTTGTCTTCCCCACATTGAGCACAAGATGATTCTGGTCACACCACTGGACAAATTTCTCTATTTCTTAGAAATAGTCCAGTGGGCTACCGCCGGCCTGTAGCAAGCTGACGATAGCTGTGTCATCAGAGAACTTAATGATAAAGTTCTCTGGGTGTGATGTCACACAATCATTTGTGTACAACGTGAAGAGGACCGGGGAGCTGACGCAGCCCTGTGGGGCGCCTGTGCTTATCAATCTGGGTTCCGAGAGGGAGCTGTTGACCTTGACTTGCTGTGTGCGCTGTCAGGAAGGAGGGATACCACCTCGAGATGTACGGGTTCACATTCATCTCCTTCAGTTTACCCAAAAGCAGGTGTGGCTGCATTGTGTTGAACGCTGAGCTAAAGTCAACGAACAACACATGTGCATAAGCTTTCGGGCCGTCAAGATGTTTGCTGACCAGATGTGATGATGTTGATAGCATCGTCAGTGCCGCGACCCCGCTTGTAGGCAAACTGAAGGGAGTCTAAGTGTGCATCCACCTCCCCCCTGAGCCGAGTGACCATCAGCCTCTCGAAACACTTCATGAGAATGAAAGTTAGAGCCACAGGCCTGAAGTCATTATTGACCACAGGACATTGTTTTTTAGGAACCGGGGTGATTACTGATTTTTTCCAGAGACTGGGAATGGAGTGTGAGTCCACAGATCTCTGGAAGATGGGCTGCCATGCCGCTGTGAGCTCCTCTGCACAGGATTTTAGCAGAAGGGCAGATATCCCATCCGGTCCTGAGGCCTTTTTTGTGCAGACAGACCTAAAAGCAGATTGGACATCATGGGGATGAATCACCAGCCTTGAGTCCTGCTCATTCACTGAAATGGACCTCAGGACCTCCCTACATTCAGAGGAGAAGTCCTGGGTTTCAAATCTTAAATAAAAGTCATTCAGCTCCCTTGCCTTCTGGAGGTCATTTAGGGTGCTGAGACTTTTTTGAGCAGGAGTCAAGTTGATGATCCTCCTCATGGTGTCCCACATTTTCTTGGAGTTGTTAGCAGCAAAGTGTTGTTCTATATTCTCTTTGTGCTTCCTTTTTGCTTTTTTTAAGCATGTGTTTGAGTTATTTTTTAACCAGTTTGAGCTGGGCTCTGTCCTGGTTCTTAAATGCCCTTTTTTTGCGGTTAATACAGTCTTTAACCTCTTTAGTAATATACGGTTTGTTGTTGGGGTAAACTGTTATTTCCTTTGTTGGTATGATGTTGTCCACACAGAATTGAATATAGTCAGTTATAGTCACAGCAGCAGTATCCACATCCAGCCCATGAAAGGTATTCCACTCCGTGCATAGGAAACATCCTTTAAGGGTCTCAATGCTGTCATGAGACTAGATTTTAACAGTCTTTCTCTGTGGTTTGCTGCGTTTGAGAGCTGTTTTGTAGGTTGGGATGAGGTGAATTGTGTTGTGGTCTGAGTTGGAGAGGGGTGGAGCGGGCTCTACTCACATATGCGTTCTTCACGTTCCCAAAGCATTTGTCCAGGACTCTGTCTCCCCTTGTTCAACATTTTACATACTGATGAAAACCCGGGAGAGACAGCTCCAATTTGCAGTGGTTGAGGTCTCCTAAGATGAAAACCGGGGCATCCGGGCACCGTCGCAGTTGTTGTTGAACGCAGTCGGAGATGAAGGCGGCGGCGCTGGCGGCGTTCCCGCTGGGCGGAACGTACACGGCGCAGAGGAAAATGTTTCCAAACTCCCTCGGCAGCCTCAGTTAGGCCGCAGTTAGGGTAAAGAATGGGGGTATGCAATCATTTTTGATGGTTGGTGATAGGGGAAGGGGCTAGAAAATGCATTATGTCAATGAGATGTCCTCACGATAATACAAACACAAATGTGTGTGTGTGTGTGTGTGTGTGTGTGTGTGTGTGTGTGTGTGTGTGTGTGTGTGTGTGTGTGTGTGTGTGAGCTCACCTGAAACCTGTTATAAATCCCAGACCCTTCACCTTAACCGGATACTTCAAAGTCCCGCCAGAGTTGTGAAGTTGTCAGGAGACAAGAGGAAGGATCAAAAGAAAGAAAGATGAAACAAAGTGAAATCCAGCATCAAGCAGGCACCAACTACCACCCACAAAGTTACAAAACCAGAATATTTCACCAACCCCAGAAACATCTAAATTCTAACAGATTAGGGAAACCTCAAGAGACCAGAGCAAAGACTAAAGAAAGGATGGAAGGATAGATGAAGCAGAGTGAGATCCACAAACACCAGCCTCTACTAATTCAGCGACCAGTGGCTGTGCCCCCTAGGGCCAATACTATGTCAATGCCTCTGCGTTAGAGCGAGCATTTACTTCACTTTCAATGTGACACAGATTCTAGCTCCCATGAGTGGTTGGAGTATCAGAAAGGATTAGACATGGGTATGCAGCAAGACAAAAACTTATCATTCCCAGTAGTTGCAAAACATACTCAATTCACTTATTTTTTCAGCGACCAACTCAGTGTTGTTTTAGCATTATTTTACTGTCAGCACCACACACTCCTGGAAGTTGGAAGCATACTGTTATGAAAAGTTACTGTGTTCTCAGTAAGCCCTCTGATTTAGTGTCTTTGTGCTTGTCTAATGTGAACATGATTGCCTAATCTGTTACAACAGTGAAAATAGTAGCAAGCACAGCAGAAGGCATTGTGTAAAGATTCATAGTTTCTGACGTGTCAGTCTAAATACACCACTGTTAGATTTAAAGGGTAAATTCAGAATGTTTGATTTTTGTTGGAGACGAGCAGACCTTTTTGGCAACAAGTTGCTGCCCACTTACATCTTTAACGTGTATCCTTACACAAGTTATACAGTACATGTCTAGCAAATAATTGTAATAATATGTAATTTCACTAATTGTAGGATGGATTTTGATCCCCACCACATGCTGAATAACCGCTTAAAATTGCAGTAGCTCAGCTGTAAGCACTTGGACTTTAAAACCAGAGGGTCATGGTTCGCATACAGCTGCTTTTTCCTGACTATTTTCGAGGTGACCTAGAAACAGGGCACTGAACCCCAATTTCACTGTAGCTGAAGATGCAGATGTGTCTTCGCAATTTTCACTCTCTGTCTCCTTGCATGACAGTATTTGTGCGCGATGGTTTAAAAAATATATACAGTCGTGCCTTCATGCTAATAACTCAAAACACTCATATCTCAAATCACCACTCCCTACTGAAAGGAATGGCGATTAATCTATTCCATATTAAAAACAAAAAATGTTTGTGTTTTTTTTTTAAAAGAGGTGGCGTAAAGCAAGTTATTACAAAAAACGGCCAGCAGATGGCACCAGAGTATAAGGCTACGTTAACACTGCAGGCAATTGCGACCCAGATCTGATTCTTTTGCCCAAATGCGACATTTATCTGACTTTTTTAATGTCAGTCTGAACGGCTCAAATCAGATTTTTTTCATATCCAAAATCCAACCTGGGTCGGTTTTATTTGTAGTCCTAGATCGGATACATATCCAAATTTTTGCAATGCAACCGCAGTGTGAACAGCCATGTTGCATATATCCTACCACTACGTTATCAAAAGTCCAATATGCGCCCCGCTTAGGCGGGGGCATTACTTGGGAGACGTACGTGAATCTGCAAAGTTGTTTTGAGTAACAGTTGTGACTTCATATTTGACTTATTATACTTGACTTATTTAATCCCACTTGAAACATGAAGCATAAAGTTGACATTTGTGGTGATATTAGTAATTAAGACATGCAGATTAAACATTTATTACGCGCGGCAATGACGTGACGTCATCGTTGAGGTGCAAGGGTCTCGAACACAAAATATTATTTCTACCTCTTCCCGCATCACTCCTCTGTAGATATGAGTAAAAATATGAGCCCCGACAAAAGACTTCTAAAAGTCAGTGGCCCTGACACGCTGGACCATACATATTTACCACTGCAAACACAGCGTAGTGTTGTTCCGATAATGTTTTTTGGCCCCTGATACCGATTCCAATACCCAGTTTTGCAGTATTGGCCGATGCCGATACCACTGTTTTAATGCAGTATCTGGGCCTCTCGGGATACCAGTATCGGTAACACAACTTGTGAGTGACTTGTATCTTCTTTTGCGCATGCGAGTCACTCTGCAGATGTATAACGTTCACACAGTAGACAGACTGAGGTAGTAATTAATAGGTAATGTGAACGCTTACTCAAAAAAATCGGATTTCACCCCAAAAAATCTGAATTGAGCATTGAGACCTGCAGTGTGAATGTTAACCTATGAGATCAGCCAGGGCCATTTTGCAATAAGCTTGTTTTGCCAGTGTTTTCACCAGGAATGTGAATTATGATTAAACTTAACTATATTCTAATGCTAATTGCTGCAAAACGGAAACAGACACAAATACGCATTTTTTTCCTGATGAAAGAAGAGACTCTAATCTTTCTTTTGCTAGGTTCCATGTTTTTATAGCAATAGAACACAATATTATGTGGGCCTTGCAAAATCAGTCAAAATCCAGTAAAACAGCCGGGAGCGAAGCGGTTTACTTCAGTGAAAATGGCTGGGAGTGAATGAGTTAAGCCAAAATGTCATCGTCATCTTATCTGCAGCCGGGATACAGCCTATAATCACAGCTCGTAAATTAAATTTAGTATGTGTAACCAGTGTTTAGAAGAACGGGAGCCATGTGGGGAGGGGGTTGACTTAATAGAGGTGTAAATATCCCCCCAAATAAAATAAGAATAAATAAATTAGTTAAAAAAAGTCAACCTCTACTTCATGGAAATTCACCTATTGACCTAAATATGAGGCTGAGGCTTTGAACATCGCCAGTGGACAGTGAGGAACACTGTAATTGAAAACTTTGTGCTCGCCTTGGCCACCGCAAGGCCAATACTGTATAGTCATGGCAACACAAACAGAGAATAAGTTTCTTCTTATCCTAATACTGTTAAGTGACTCAGAAAGATACAGTAAAATTAGTCATTTCTTTGTAGAAGGTAAAGAATAAACAGCAATCGGCGTCAGTTGGCGTCGGGCGACCAGTTAAGGATCTACTCCGCCTCTTGCCCAAGGTCAGCTGGGAAAGGCTCCAGCACACCCGTGTGGTACAGAGAATGTATGGATGCACAGATAAAGAATACCTGTGTGTGTGATGCCTGAGAGTATATATTTGTGTTCAAAATATCACTTGTCAATAAAACCGCGCCAATGCTAACTATTAGCTTGCCAATGCTGTCTTGCATTGTTAGCATTAAGTGAAGTGGACTTTACTAAGGCAAAACAATGTGTTTTTCTTACACAACATGTATTTGTCTTAGTTTTGTTTAGTGTGACAGTAAATTTTGGTAGCTGTACGAAATAAGTTAATGGCTCTTTTTTTTTTTGATGAATTGTTCACTATCTGCCCAACTGCTTCATATTATGAAGTGAGATGAGCAAAGAATTGACCGAATAACGGCTTGAAAAACTCATAGTCCGGGTCACTGGAATCTCAAGGTACCATTGTATTATATGGATACTGTATACAGCAGAGTGTAAATGTGTATGGTTTTAACCGCTTCACATACTTACACCCACATTTTTTAAGTGAAGTTACGTTTTCTGCATAGAGTGATGAGCGGGGACCGCGTGCCATGTGCTTCCGGCTTCTGCAATGGCCACTCGTCCGATCCAAGACACATAATTAATTTATCTGGTAGTCTGACATAGCGACCATCTACTATGACAAAAAGTTGTGTAGTTTGAACTCGGTATTAGAAAAAAATTCGCTTCTCAACCCTAACACAAGTAAACCTGAGATCACAGTTTGTTTGTTTTTAACCATTATGTAACTGTAGTCCAGTTTTTGGACTACAAAACACACACACACACACACACACACACAGATTCATTGTCTATAAAAATTGGTTGATTGAATTTACTGGAGTTAATCTAAAAAAAAAAAAATCTAAATAATTGTCAAGGCACCCACGTGAACTATTTATTGTCCAATCAAAGATGCTGTATATTTGCTTTGTCTCAAGTTTCCAAAATGCTTCCAAATAAGAATGAGCTCTTGATTAATCCAAACAAAAGGTTGAAATTGAAGCTGACAGTTTAAGACATATATGGACTTTTTCCAAGGGAAATGTTAGCTTTGCTAAATGTTGAAGTTGATGAATGAATAACAATCAGATTTCCAACTGGTAGGAAATACTGTACATCTCAGAAGAAGCCACCCACCAGTATACTGAACAGTATGCCTGACAGGAATGTCTGCCCCGGTGCCCCCTGCTTGTGGCAGAACAAATTAAGAAAGATTTAGTTCACATGTATTTAAAGGGACATTAAATAAATGTTTATCAAATAACCTAAAAATATCAATAATCCTTGGCAGCAGTACAACTGGGGTGTGTCTGCCTCGCTGCCGAAGTCCATGTACTTCCTCCCGCATAAAACAAAAAACATGCATGTTATCTTAAAGTGTATCTAGGGAGTAACATTTTTAGATATTATTGTGAAAATTGAACATATACTCAACAAAAATATAAATGCAACACTTTTGGTTTTGCTTCAATTATTATTATTTTTTAAATGAAATGAACTCAAAGATCTAAAACTTCTTCCACATACACAATATCACCATTCTCTCAATTGTTGTTCACAAACCAGTGTAAATCTGTGATGGTGAGCACTTCTCCTTTGCCAAAATAATCCATCCCACTTCACAGTCGTGCCATATTAAGATGCTGATGAGACACCATGGCAGTGAGGACAGCTTCCAAACATTTCTTGTAGCCATCTCTAAGCTTCCTGCACTTCCCTGCTGGTATTTTCCCCCCACTCTTTCTTGGCAAATTGTTCAAGCTCTTGAATGTTTGCAGGTTGTTTTCCCAATGGCACATTTCACCTCATATCAAAGATCGGATTGAGATCAGGGCTCATTGCTGGCCATTTAAAAACAGTATTTTTTTTCCTTTTTAACCCTATTTTTAACCTATGTGCTTTTGGATGTGTGCTTTGGGTCTTTGTCTTGCTGGAGGACCCATGACCTTTAACTCCTACCAATTTGTGTAACACTTGGTTGGACATGTCCCCCTAGAATGTCTTGATAATTCTCTGGTTTCATGATTCCTGTGATACGATCAAGCCCTCCAGTATCAGATGGAGCAAAGCAGCACCCCAGAATGATGGATCCTCCATCATGCCTAACTGTAGGGAGGGTGTTCTTTTCCTTGGAAGCTTCCTTGCGCTGTCTGTAATAAAACTGTTGGCGTGCATTGCCGAAAAGCTTTATTTTTGTTTCATCCGTCCACAGAACATTTTCCCAAAATAATTGTGGTTTGTCCAGGTAATCCTTGGCAAAGGTTAGCCATTCTTTTTTATGTCTGTCTCAGGAATGGTCTTTGCTCATGAAGCCCTATTGAAACCATGATCCCAGACTGTTCCAGGTTGGCTGATGTTTAACGTGTTTCCACCATTCGCGCCATTCGTTGAGGACTTCTGTCATCAATGTCTCTCTTCCCCCCACGTCCATGGAGGTTCTTGACAACTCCATGCTAGTCAGGGGCGTGCAGTGACCTTTGGAAGGGCAGGTTTTAAAAGAAAAAAAGGGGCACATGATAACGTGCCTGCACTATCCACCCACTTGGGGTTCGAACCCATGTCATATGCGAGCTGCCATGTGTGGAGGGGTAGGGGGTGTTGCTTAAAGTGGATGAAAAGCTCAGGAAATTGATATTTGAAATAATGGCTAAACAATACGTAAATGACACATAATGAAACTGTTGTTTGTCTGCAATGCCAATGACCATATATATATTTTTTAATTTGTGTATGAAGAATCATTTATACAATAAATTTACATAAATAAAAATGATTATGTAAAATGTACATGAAATTTAGATTTTAAATAACACAATTAGGATTTTCCTATAGTGTGTGGTAGCATACACTTGATTCAGGTAAGATCAAATGCCTTTTATTATTTTTTCTGCAGGTGTAGATGTTAATATTTCATTATTTGGACGGTACCCAACTGTAACTGCCACATCTCAGCAAGCTACACTAAATTGTTTGTTTTTGATAAAACACTGCATTTTGTCTTCTTATTTTTTTTAGTTCTTCATTGCCCCACACACTGCTACCTGTTTCTTTTGAGGATCTTACTCTGACCATAATCCCCCGCCCCCACCCCCCAAAACGAGCTGTTAGTTAAAATAAAAACAAAGATCAGCTCCTTTGTTTTTACGATTTTTTACGATTTTGACAAAAGAAAAAGGAATAACAGGTGGCTTTTTATAACACCAAAGTCATCATTCATTGTTTAATTCATGTCAATTGGGCACAGACCATTGAGAACAGGGAATTCTCATTTGTGATTTACCAAAAGTGAGTCACAATGAGTTTCCATACTGATTTACAGGAAAGGGTGCCAATACCAGTGACAGAGCCCATTTTAAGTTTACAATTTTTTTCCACCCATTGTTTATTGTTTTAAATTGTTTTTTAATCATTTGGTCTTTCAGATAAAACACAAGTTCTCTATAAAAAAAAAGGTTTTAGTTGATTTATGTTTTCAGAAGATATTCCACATTATTTACTTTACCTTGATTGGTGCCAATAATGGTGAGTTGTATAGAGTTGATGGACAGTAAAAGGCGAAAGATTTGTATGCTTTGAAGAGAAATGTGAGCTTTCCCCTCCCCCTTCCTACCCCTTGCTGCCTCTCCCTCCTCGCCTCTCCCCGCCCGTCCTCCGCTTCCCTGTCCCTTCTCCCTCGTCACCGTTCCTCCTCCTCTCCCCCTCTCTCTGCGGCCCTGCCGCCGCCCCTTGCCCTTCTTGTCGTCTCCTTCCCCCTCCCCTGCTCGCCTTCCACCCCCTCCCCTGGGCCGGGGGCTCCATCCATGGCACGGGCGAGTGGGTTATGGTGTTGTGCCTGCACCGCTCCGGTGGGCCTCCTGGCACCTCGGGCGGGCCCCAGTATCCAGGGGGCGAGCCCTATCGCCCCGCCGGGCTGGTCCCATATGCCCTGGGGTCCCGATGAGGTGCGTGTGGGTTTAGTAGGCGAGTGCGCCTCCTGCCCCCACCTGGTTGCTAAGGGCCCCACTGGTCGCTCCTCTTAACTCACTGCACTAGTTTTGCACAATACACTTTGTTTATAGACACATAACACACTTTAGGGGGGTGGAGACACCGTCTTCGCCCTACAACTCCCCTCCAATTTTAATGCACCCCACAACCGGGGTGTGCTGCGGTCCCCCATCCGTGTCCCCGCCGCACCACCGTGCCCCACCTATTTTTTTTTTTATGCACCACATACACTCACTGACATGTCTGGGAGGCAGGTGGATTGGAGCAGGGGATATAATTTCCCTCTGCTCTATCTCACCTGCTCCCAATTTTAATGCACCACACACACACACAGACACACTTGAACATACACTGGGGGCGGCTGGGGCGTGGTGGGTGGCAGGGGTGGATGGGGGTTGTGGGGGGAGCGGGGGCTGTGGGCCGGTGGGGTGCCTGTCGGGCCTGCCGTGCACCGTCCTGCTGCGTTGGGTTGGGGGTGCGGGCCGTGTTGGGGTAGGTGGCGCTCCTGGCTCCTGGGTTTGCTCTCCGGCCAGTGGCCCGGGGGTTGTCCCTAATGTCTGGTCGGTGCTGGATTTCACTTTCCTTTCTTTTCTTTGATCCTTCCACGGGTCTCCTGACAACCTCGCGACTCTAGCTGGATTCTGAAGTATTTGGTGAACGGTATGGGATTTTTAATAGGCTTTAGGTGAACTAATGAGTCACACGCACACACACATGCACACACACATACACACGCAGATGCACATACTCACGCACATACAAAATAAAAATAATAATAATAATAAATAAATAAAGCGTGATGATGACATGTCGAATCGGTAAAATTACCGAATGAACCATACTGAGCTCTCAAAGAAAAAAAAAGAAAAAGTTGATGGACAGTGTAAAAAAAAATCATACTTATCAACAATAGTATATTATGGGTATGGAGATTGAAGGTAACGTTTCTTAAAAGAAGCATAAACTATGTACAACATAGGTTGGTTTATTTTCATTCAAGGACATTAGATTTCGTAGACCGCAGCAGTTGGAGAACTTTGTGATTGGTAGTGAAAATAACTTTTGTGATGATGGTAACTGGTAACTTTTGATAAATATTATAATTGGACCTAAATCTCCCTTGCCTGGGTCACCGGGGCCCCCCTCTGCAGCCAGACTTGGAGGTGGGGTTCGTTGGCTAGCCTATGGGGCCTGCAGGATGGGCCAAATGGTTCGGGTGCTGTGTGAGCTAGACAGGGACCAAAGGCTGCCCCGGGTACAGAAGGTTCTGTCCTGGTCGTGGACATCGGGGACAGTCCCTCTGGGTTGGCAGACTGGATGATCTGTTCCAATCACAGGTGGATCAAAGGGTCCTTCGGGAAGTTGAATCTCACCTTCAGGAGGAGAAAGTGTGTTTTTTGTCCCGGCTGTGAAACAGCAGATTAGCTCAACACCTCGGCAGGGTTCTCGAGCATGCATGGGAGTTCACCCAAGCAGGGGAAGGCATTCAACTCAGAGTTGAGCAACTGTGAGGTGGCTTGGGCATCTGGTTAGGATGCCTCCCTCGATAGGTGTTCCAGGCATGTCCCACCTGTTGTCTCCCGGCTGGCCTGGAATCACCTTGCGATCCCCCTGGAGGAGCTAAAAGAGTGTCAAATTCATATTAGCTCAGGGGCCGCATGGAGGAAACTATAGGGGCTTTTCCAATGCCGGAACTTTTGGAGAACTTTTCAATTTACCTTGGTAAAATTCAGTTTGCGCGTTTTTCCACCAACAAAAATTTCCAGGGGACATCCGAGTACAATCTCAGCAGCAGGGTCTTGACCAATGACTAAATAAATAAATAAATGACTGAAGGTGAAAATAAAAATGGATACAAAAAATAATTGTCATAAATTTAATTGAAAAAAATCTATATAAATGGAAATAAAAAATAACAAAAAATACATATATGCATAAATAAATAAATAAATGTTGAAATAAATACAAAAATAAATATATAAATAGAATTAAATATCAATAAAGAAATAACAATTCATCCTGGCAGAGCGTCTGCAGCATGAAATAAATAAATGTGAGAGCAGAGTGTTTTTATAGATATAGATATTTAATTCTATTTGTATATTTATTTTTGTAATTATTTTTATATTTATTTTTTTTATCTCTTTGACTGCCAAAAACGTTAAATAACGTTTAGTAAAATCCTACAGAGGAGTGCCAAAGACGTTAAAAGACGTTTGTTTCAAAACAGAGGTGAAACTAACCATTTTCTATTGTTGATTACTCAAAAACGGAATAAGGTAGAAACAAACTTTTTTTTCTGATGAAAGATGAGAGTCCAATCTTTCATTTGGTAGTATGTGTATTTCCATAGTCCAAACACATAATTTTCTATGGACCTTGAAAGATCAGTCAAAATGCTTAAAATCGGCTGGCACTGGGGACAACCTGTTTCTGAAAACGTCTGGCAGTCAAAGAGTTAACTAGTTTTTTATTTTTACTTTTATTTATGGATATATATATATGTGTACATATATATAGTTATATAGTTATTTTTATTCACATTTATATTTATTTTTGGGGATTTAATTTTTGAATTATATTTTTTATATGTTTTTATTTTCACTTTTAGTCATTTGTTTATTTATTCATATAGAATTTAGGCAGTTTTGGTCCTCCATATGCACTGACCGAGGCTGACTGGTTGTTCAATTTTGGGGGGTAGTTTTTACTTCGGCTGGGCTCATCAAACTCACACATCATCAAACTCATTTGAATTAATTACCGAGAACTCTAAAATGCTGTGGGAACACAAATTATAAATTCCCTGTGGACCTTTTATAACCAAGAACTTCCTTTACCCAGAACTCAACGATCAAAGAGCTTGTGAGTGGAAAAGCATCTTATATTACCAAGTGGGGCAGATAAAATAATAGTAGATAACTTAAAAACAATTGCCGTCAACTATACGCAGGTTTTCGCTATTTGTGGGCCAGCCCTAAATTACGGAGCTCAACTGTAATCATATTGTTCCAAAAAATAACACCAATGAAAACAGAACGCGGCAATAGTTTGCCTGTATGAATTCCGGACGTGTTAAATCTACCTGTTTTGCATATATATTAGTTATGCACCGAATATTCGGCCACCGAAAATTTCCGGCCGAAAATGGCAAAAATATAAATTTTCGGCATTCGGCCGAAATAAAATTCAAGCCGAAAGGATATGGCCAAAAGAGGATGACGCAAGCAAAAAGAAAAAAAAAAACGCTATAGGCAAGTGTCTGTTTTAATTAACGCTTTGACTGCCATGAATGTTAAAAGACGTCAAGTAAAAACCTACGGAGGGCCGCCAATGACGTTAAAAGATGTCATCCAATTTTTTAATTTTATTTTTTTTGGAAACGGGTGGAGGAAAGCCTTGGCCAGCTGCCAAAAAACACTTTTTCATTGTTGGTGATAGCGTTTTACAGAAGTAAAGCACTATTTAGGTGTTTGTGGCATCATTCATGGACAAAAAGAAGTGTACAATTCACTAGAGTGCATGAAATAGCATTTCACAAAAAGCTCTTTTTCTCCGCTTTTTGTTTCAAAACAGAGCATTTCGGTGAAACTAACCATTTTCTATTGTTGATTACTGAAGAACGGAATAAGGTAGAAACACACTTTTTCTGATGAAAGATGAGAGTTCAATCTTTCATTTGGTAGTATGTGTGTTTCCATAGTCCAAACACAACATTTTCTGTGGACCTTGAAAGATCAGTCAAAATGCTTAAATCGGCTGGCACTGGCGACATCCCGTTTCTGAAAACGTCTGGCAGTCAAAGAGTTAAACACCAAACACGGAAATTGAGTGTACGCCTTGCGTGCCGGCGTTTGTGAGTAACGGCCGCTTAATTGTGCACACCGGAGAAATATGTAAAAAAAAAAAAAAAGAGCACTGCCGAGTACTGCACTACACGTGAGTGCTTCCACTTTTTCACTTGCATTTTGGTGGCCGTGCTTACAAATGCGTCATCCGCACTGCACACATCTGTGCCCGCTGGTGCGAAGTACTCTACATTGACTATAAAGTGCAAATGCACTGCCAGAAAACGCTAAGTTGCTCACTCCACGTTTGGTGTTTAATGTACCATTCGCCAACATGTCTCTGATGTCTGGTGTGGACGCATTTCTATTGTGCTCTGTTAAAATGCAGGTGCTAAATAGGCCTAAACATTTTATAATAATATTATAATTTTAATTAATTTTAATTAATTCAATGATAATAAAATATTAGCATTTTTTTTAGCCGTTTCGGTTTTCGGCCAAGCATTTCTCATTTTCAGTTTTCTGTTTCGGTGAATTTCTAATATATATTGTTCCCAGAATGCATTGTGTGGCACAGTTAATGAAGTTATAAGGATGTTAATCCTTGTCATATGTATTTTTGTAACCAGTTATTGAATTTGTGTCGTATTTAACACGTTTATGTCGGTCTATGATAAAAAAACAAAATAAAAACATTTAACTAACTTTAAATTGTGTGTAAAATAATGACATCCAGGACGATTCCGTGTACAAGCTGCATTGCTCATCTGAGGACTGCTTGTCAAATTACGAATTTATATAGATAGATAGAATTTTTATTGTCATTGTAACATGTACAACGAAAATTTAAGTGCCAAACCAGTCAGTGCAAAAACATTCAAAACATAATAAACTATAAAATACACGTTATAAAAGATGTAAATATTATATATGTAATATTTATAATTATATGTTTTGATTGTGACCGGCTGATCAATT
The DNA here is from genome assembly GCF_051991255.1 of Vanacampus margaritifer. Lineage (NCBI taxonomy): Eukaryota > Metazoa > Chordata > Actinopteri > Syngnathiformes > Syngnathidae > Vanacampus > Vanacampus margaritifer. The sequence goes on along the minus strand of NC_135432.1, from coordinate 47,468,606 downwards.
GCTACAACATAAAAAAAATTCTTTACTTTACAAAATTCTCTCACGGGCCAAATTAAATCCCTTTACGGGCCTGATCCAGCCCGCGGGCCGTATGTTTGATAGCACTGAGCTAGACGAAGTGGCAATGAGGAGAGGCAAGTGTGGGCTTCCATGCTAAACCTGCTGCCTGGACCTGGTTAAGCTGTAGAAAATGGATGGATGGATGGACAGAAACTGGAACAACAGATTAACTCATACAAGTCAAGTCTGTCTTAATTTTTTTAATTAAAGAATTGTCATTGTCTTTTGTTCTTTTCTTCTTTACTTCCTGTAAATCAACAGGTCGATACAATCTGGACCTTGATGCAAGTTGAGAATTTGGATGTTTGGTTTGACTCACAAGTCCAAATGAAGTCTTGGGAAGTATTCGCCTCTCTCATCTCCGCAAGATGCACTTCAACACAGCTAAGACAACATTTCTACTGGATATTTTACCATGTTTGCAGGAAAAAAAGAGGTAATAAAATCAGCTGTTTTGGTGAGGTCCAAACAAAGTGCTATTTTCATAAACATGCTGGGCGGAAAGGTTTAGGTCACAAAAGAATATTATGTGGGGTGCTATGTATGGGTTTGTGTTTGGCTAAGGTTGCCCAAGTTGCTCTTGGAACGAGGATCAAACCGTGAGGAGGCCCTTCATCATCATCCTCATTCTGGCTCCTCTTGTTATTCTTAGATTTTTACATAAACATCTACTTTGGAGGTTGAAAGTTGCATCAAGAAAGGGGCTTGCCTATTTAACTGTCATATTTGAAAAAACATGGAATCAAAAGAGGACACCAATATACCAGTGGCCTGCGGTACAGATATTTTCATCATGAATTTTCCTGCCCGCTTGCATAGACAAAGCATATCAGTCCTCTAGCCTTTACTTTTTAGTCCATCATTAATCCAATTACCAAGTGCATGCAGTAATGGAATAACAGTTTTTGCTCCAAAGTACAACCTACTCTTAAAACTACCTCACCATTTAGAATGGGGTTCCATCAGTGACTAAATAATAAGCTTGGCGAAATCCACTGGGACCAGGGTCCAGAAATGGGAAAAGTACTGACATTCTCTACTTGAGTAAAAGTACAATTACTTGTGTAAAAAACAACTTTGGCAATAGTGTAAGTGCTCACTCAATTATTCAAGTAAAAGTTCCTTACTTTTTTACTTTTACTTTACTTTTTTACTTTTATGTGCCAACTCTCATTCCTCTCCACATCTTATGTGGCCTTCTCTGGGTTTGACGACGCACCTCGCTTTACAGCTCCTCCAAGCCTTACCTTTAGAGACAGTGCAAGAGCGCCAATGTTTTCTGCTGAAGAAAAATAGCGCTGTTAAAAAGAATGCTGCATGTTAAGGCACAAAACAACTAGTGGCGATATTTTCCTACAATAAATATCACAGGCAAAAATGCTGAAAATAGTACACCAAGGGTCCACACGATGTACAATATACATTAAATGACAAAAAAAATGGAAAATCTAAATTAAAATGAAAAACAAGTAGTGCTCTTGCAACAAATACACCATCTTTGAGCTCTAGTCAAACAACTTTTTGACATTGATGTTAATAGTCAGATTAAATTTTTTTTGAATTTTTTAAGCAAATTTACTCAAAATGCGCAAAACGTACAAGCGACTTATGCCCGTTTCCATCTGTTCTTCTTTTGCGAATATTGGGAGGGGACTCTCAAGGCACAAAACAACTAGTGGCGATATTTTCCTACAATAAATATCACAGGCAAAAATGCTGAAAATAGTACACCAAGGGTCCACACAATGTACAATATACATTAAATGACAAAAAAATGGAAAATCTCAATTAAAATGAAAAACAAGTAGAGCTCTTGCAACAAATACACCATCTTTGAGCTCTAGTCAAACAACTTTTTGACATTGATGTTAATAGTCGGATTAAATTTTTTTCGAATTTCTTAAGCAAATTTACTCAAAATGCGCAAAACGGACAAGCGATTTATGCCCGTTTCCATCTGTTCTTCTTTTGCGAATATTGAGAGGGGACTCTGCTGCTGTAGATGGCTGTATATAGAGATGTGAACCACAAGTAATTTAAAAGAAGAACAAGACCAGGAAACGACTGCACCATGCGATGACATCGTATGAGTTTTCTTTTCTAATTCCTGATAAACCGTAGCTTTTCTTTGCTGTTTTCCATCTAAAATTGCATTATCATTCATCCCCCAAACCTACCTTACTTTATCGTCCGACATTGCTTTGGGACGACAAACGTGCGTGTGACACAATATCTGGTCAAAACATGCGACGTGTATCAGGTCTTGTCAGCGTTTATTCGCAAAACCTGTTTCCATCGGCAACATTTTCGATATACTTCAAAATCCACCGCCTCCAAGCGTAAAAATGTTTTTGCGAATTTTTGACCCTTTTTTGAATTTCTTGCATTTCCATTCAGTTTTATTTTCGCATTTCTTGAAAATTCGAATAAAAATGGGTGGATGGAAACCCAACTAGTGTCTTGCGAATGTGTGTGCATTTTGTTCCTAGCTTTCTTTCAGTCCATGTCGGATTATTGGTGATGTCATGTCCATGTCTTTGAACAACATTGAAAATATATATTTTTTTATTTTTATTTTGGAGTTCTTGAAAACATCGTTTGCCTTTTAAAGTACCAAAGTACCACTGGTTGTCACACCCACCTAAGCAGGGCGAAATGTGTTCACCGCATTGAACCCATCCCCTGATGGAGTGGTGAGCAGCAGCAGGGGCTGCGCCCAGGAATCATTTGGTGATCTAACTCCTCAATTCCAACTCTTCATGCTGAGTGTCAAGGGTTAGGGTTAGGGTTAGGGTTGCAATAGGTCCCTTACAGTTTTTGGTATGACCTGGCTAGGGATTGAACCCATGACCTTCCAATCTCAGAGCGGACATCTACCACTAAGCCAAGGAGTTGGTTTATGGCATCTTGTTCGACTTGCCTTTCTTGCCCTGCTTCCCTGCGCTTGGATCTACCAACATGAACATGACATCATGTACAAATATCCTGTAGAGAATATTCATCTCATACAGTTCAATGTATTTTGTCCTTTGCCTTCTCAGTGGTGTACTTTCCTTAAACCAGCCAACCAACCAACCAACAGTCATTCTCAATAGTAAAAATGTATTTCTTTTCTCTGCACATTAGCTAGAGTTCGTATCGTCTACATCAGGGGCCACAACCACTGGAGCATGGAGTGATACCGGCCCATTATGGAACTGGACCACAGAGAGACTGAACAAAATTTACACTTTGGTTTTATTTTGAAAATCAGGTGCATCTGCCTGTGACCCTGTGAAAATAATCCCCCTGTATCCTGGATATATAACAATATTGTCAATGCATACTAAATAATTGATATCTCAGCTCCTGAAGCAGATATAAATATTATTCCAAAAACATTACAGAGTTACACATGTGGCGTTCACACTAACCAAAATTTATTATTATAAACCTTCAAAAAAAATTGTTTTTAAATCAACAAACAACTGTGTTGCATCTGCGGGTGTGTTTTTAGACACGGTTGTCATGTTGCCTATGTGAATGTCAGCCTATGTTAGTGCTATGTTAGTCCATGAAAAGGCATACCGGTGATTTACTAGATTTTATTATTTATTTGTATGTTTAATGTTCAGTGTTTTGACCAAATAATTATGTGTAAAATTAGACACAACAAGAAGAAATTGAATGTATCAATCTTGTACAGTAGGAACAAGCTGATATTTTAAAATGACACAATAAATCAATGGATAAATAAGAACTACAGAAAACAATATTATAATAAAAAAACAAGGGTTCTTTTCAACCTGTATTTCTTGCACAAGATAGTCCATTCAGATATTATGATTGTATTCAATTATGAAATCAAATACACTTATAAAAAGCTGTAACAATATAAAATAACATGAAACAATGTGATCATCAAAAATACATTTATTAATGTGTGAACTTTGACATCCAACAAGATGCCAAACAGGCAAAGAATTCCTGCATCAAATCAACTTCAGAGTCTTGAGTCCTGGTTACTAACACAAAAATAACTACAGGCAATATATTTTACCACAAGTCTTCTTTTGGTGAGAGGTAAGACATCAACATAGTTTTTTGTTTTTAATACTTAGTCGTGAATTTCGCTGTTCGATTTCCTTTTCTACTTGTGTATAGGTCAGTAACTGACATTTGCCTTATAGCCACCAAGTAGCAGAAAGCTCTATTGTAACTGAGCAACTCATTGACAATTGTAACAGCTCCAATGCATTGAAATCATAACATATTTTATGCAGCCCAGTCATCGGCGCTCGCAGCCCAAGGTCGGCATGCGAACAGTGTGGCTACATGGTTAAGAACCACTTATTTAGACATTTCAGGTATGAACTTATGGCCACCTTTATATGAGTCATGGTTTCACCCTGGCCACCCAAATGAAAAATAAAATACAAGTAAAAGTATAAACTGTTTGGAGAGCTTTTTTGAAAAGGCGAGCAGGCTAAATAGTGAGATGGAAGAAAGCTGTATTCAAAATCAGCATTACTACTGTGTAATACTGCATGTGGCAACACACTTGCAAATGAGGCAAATCAATTGTGGGGTGACAAAAGATTACTGGCTCATTAATTTAACTCCCAGACACATTTTCATTAAAGTAACCCCTTTCGCTCCCAGCTGTTTTACCGGATTTTGATTGGTTTAGCAAGGCCCACAGAATATTGTGTTCTATTGCGATAAAAACATGGAACCTACCAAAAGAAAGATTAGAGTCTCTTCTTTCATCAGGAAAAAAAAGTATATATTTTTTTATCACTTTCGGTTTTGCATCAATTAGCAATAGAATATAGCTAAGTTTCATCATTATTCACAAATCTGTTTAAAACTGTTGGGAAAACAGCTTGTTGCAACATGGCCCTGGTTGATCTCTTACACTCTGCTGCCACCTGCTGGCCGTTTTTCTAATTACTACCATTGCTTCACATGTTCTCTGAAGTTCAGAGGATGCATCAAAGGCTTCTGTATGCTCTAGGATAAAAAAAACATAAAATTAGAAAAAAGTGTAAATAGGTCTTTAAAACACTCAGTATTGCTCATTCGGTAATCTTAGCGATTCAACATGTCATCGTCATTGCTCTCTTTTTGTGTGTGTGTGGGGGGGGGGGCGTGCGTGTGTGTAAGTTTGTGCTCATTAATTCACCTGAAACCTATTAAAAATCACATACCCTTCACCTAAACCGAAGACTTTAGAATCCCGCTAGAGTCGTGAAGTTGTCAGGAGACCCGAGGAAGGATCAAAGAAAAGAAAGAAAAGTGAAATCCCGCATGGACCAGATACCACCTATTACCGATAGGGTTACAAACCAGAATGTTTCACCAACCCCATAAACATCTAAATTCCAGCAAAACAAGGAAAGACGAAAGAAAGGAAGGAAGCCTAGATGAAGCAGAGTGAGATCCACAGACATCAGCCTCCACCGATTCAGCGATTAGGGGAAGAAGCAGATTGTGTTTGATTTTCGGTAGATGCTGGTGTGGTGGATCTGGCATGCATGAAAACCTCCACCAAAGAAGGGAGCCGTCGACCCCAGCCAGGACAGGGCAAGCACAACCCCCCAGGTCCCCCCAGGCCGCGGCAGGGCACGACCCCCGGTCCCCGCGGGGGCCACTGGCCGGAGAGCAAACCCAGGAGCCCGTAGCGCCCCCCACCCCAACACGGCCCGCGCCCCAAGCCCAACGCAGCAGAACGGTCCACGGCAGGCAGGCCCACCAGGCACCCCACCGGCCTACAGCCCCCACTCTCCCCGGACTATAAAAACACAACCATTAGTCAAATGCCAAATACAGAAGCAGCAATATAAGTTATAGCGATGTGGTGGCTCTTGCTAACAGGCAGAATCAAATTACCAGATTTAGATTAAAAGATTCTATGTACTTAGACCATGTTTGTATAAATTTTTATATTTGTTTTTTATTCGAAGCAGAGATTTTTTTACCATTAAAATGTGATTTATGAGGAGGTTAGATCATTGGTTGAGTTTTTTGTTGAGTTAACAAGAATTGTTTTTTTGGCGATAGCAAGGGCTACGAGTGTAGATTGTGGTAAGTCAGTTGTTGTTAGGTCACCTAGCAAACACGATCTTGTAGATAAAGGTATCCTACAGTCCAAGATAGCGGAAAGTTTTTCTAAGACTTTAGTCCAAAAATACATAACCGAGCGCATAACCATAAAGCATGAAAATAAGTGTCTGCAGTGTTTTGTAAACACTGGAGACAAGTCTGAGAGTCCCATTTTCTTCATGTATTGAGTAATATTTGTTCTTTTAATAATTTTATATTAGATCAGTTAGAAATGTGTGTGTTTTGTCATTTTAAATACATTTTCACAAACTTGAATCCAAAAGTCATATTCCGGAGCTATAGACAGGTCTGTCTCCCATTTTGAGATGGGTAAATACATTTTATCTGTGTACGAAAGTAACTTATATATTTATGAGAGGTTTTTGGTTGTTGTCGGAGAAAGCTTTGTTTAGCTAAAACAGGCGGTTGGAGCGTACCCCGAAGTGTTGGAATTTGTTTCTTTACCATATTTTTAACTTGGAGATAATGTGAAAAAAAAAATCTATTTTTAATTTTGTAATTTTGAAGCATATTATCAGAGAAAAGATGGTGGAGGTGTGTAATTTCCTTCTGCTCCCACACATCTAAATAAAACGATTGACTGTTAAATTGAAAGTCGGGGTTATGCTATATGGGAGAAAGCCAGCAGGGCTCCAATTGGGATTTTGTGATTTCTAGTGCCTTCCACCTGGCAGTCAGGTGGAGAAAATCATTGGGTTTTTTAATTAATTGTGTCGCTTAATCGATGTTGTGATAAAGAGTAAATCTAGAAGTCTGAGTTTGTTGCAATCCTTCTGTTGTAGTTCCAGCCAACAGTTGGTATCGCTGTTGGGTTGTGCCCATAGAATGATATATTGTAGCTGGTTAGCTATATAGTAGTGGATAAAATTTGGTGCCTCTAGACCTCCTTTGGATTTGCTTTTCTGAAGTGTAGATGGACTAATATTTGCTTCTTTTTTTTTTATTCCAGCAGAATTTTGTAACGGCCGAGTCCAGCGACTGGAAACAGTTAGACGTAGGTTAGAATGGAATCATTGAGAAAAAATTATTTATTTTGGGTAAAACTTTCATTTTAATGGTGGATATTCGTCCTATTAGAAAAAAAGAAGATTATTCCAGCGCTCCAGGTCACTGTAAATGCTATCCAGAAGTGGAGTGAAGTTTAAATGAATTAAATCAGTTAATTTAGGTGAGATTTGTATGCCTATTGTGTGCACTCACCAGTTGTCCCTTTGATAGCCGTTATGAGAGATTTTTCCTGATTGCATTGAAGTTGGTTTGCAAGAAATTTACCTGATTTGTTATTATATTCAAAGTTGTTGTATCTCAATTGTTGTATTATAATAATTTTTGGGATAACATATCGTCTAACTGTATTTTTGTATTTTGTAAGTCAGTCCATATTTGGTTATTTGGGTTTATTGTGTATTCATCCGTCAGTTGTTTAATTTTATTTTCCAGGTCTTTTTCTAATTTTTGATCCTGAAGATGAATATGATATAATTTTACCTCTAATGCTCCAACTAATTTCAACTGTAGTACATTTAGCATAATGGTGAATTGTATTTTTCATTTGTTTTTTCATCTTGTTCTATGCTGGTACATCAAAATATGTCTTTATGTGAAACCAGTCCATGGTGCAAGAAAAAAAAAAAACTTATATTGGATAATATTGCCTTCTCTTTGTTACTGACAAATTTGGGGGGGAACTAGCTCAAAAATCAGCCTAAAAGTCAATAAATGAGACAATGTTTCTAAAAATCTGAAGTTGAAACAGTTCATGGAGGTCTTATATTGAAATGTGGATTGACCAAACAACAGAAACGACCACACATCACAAAAAATAACTCTTGGTAAGCCCTGAATGTCATAATTTGATGGAGTGGTGCATGAGGATTTGCCCGTGGAATTTTCCACTGAGATTTATACATTTACTACTATGTCTCTCGACAGTTCAAGTCTGTTGATAATAGAACTTGTGCCCTGAGCAAACAGCCCATTTGTTTTATGCGAATATAGCTTCAATGTCGGACTTTGATCTCCAGTCTATCAGCCCCCACCCCGAGTCCCACTCCCACTGAGTCAAACCTGAACTATTCACTCTTTCCAGGACTTCCTGCTAAAAGGAGTCAGCAAAATGTGCAATCCTTTCATGTCCTACTGTAAACACAGGGCAGTTCAGACTCATGAAAGCCAAGTGAAGAGAAATGGACCATTATGACGGAGCACCAACATTTGAAGTGGAGGACAGGTTTTATACTCAAAGTTCACTTTAAGCCTTTCTGAAATATCTCTGACGTGTTGTCAGCTTTGAACTGTTAAAGGTGTGTGTACATGCATGTAGCTTCATTAATATGTGAGCATGCATGATTGGTACATGCATTTGTATTTGGAGACGTTCACAGGTCAAGGCAATCAGTGGATAGGGACTAAGTGGAATGAAATGGCTCGATGACGAGGGAAATTATTGACGATTTTGTCTTTGTAAAGTATTCAACTGAATAGATATGTTAACTGCAAAAAAAAAGACTTTTAAGAAAATAAATAAGCACTTGTTTTTTCTCATTTTTTGCCCAGCAAAAAAAATAAGGGCCAGCACTGAAATATGGGGTTCCTTTAGTGCCAAAAATATGTCATCATGCCTACTGTAGGGTCGATGTCTACTGGGTGTGTGACTGACATGCAGTATGTCTGTGTCTATCGTATATGCAGCGTATATATGTGCAATGTGTCATTTCTACGTGTATATGTAACGTGTAAGTGCAACATTACCTTGTCATTTTATCAACATAAAATGAATAAGGAGTAGGACTAGATACGTTTTTAACTTCCTCCTACCCCTTTTGTACATATAAACTATGTTCTTTTTTCCAATTCTTGTTTTCTTTTTTACTTCAATTTATATTTTAAACTTTTAATGTGTTTTCTGTTTTCTTTATGTTTACATGTTCAATAAAACCATAAACCCCAAAAAAAAATCAAATAACGTGTCTATGTACAAAATTATGTACATACTCTATTTGATTTTTACACATGGGGAAAAAAATATATAGTGTACTGTAGGGCTGTGCAATTAATCAAAATTAAATTACAATTTCAATGATTACACTCGGGCAGCACGGTGGCTGACTGGTTAGCACGTCCGCCTCCCAGTGCAGAGGACGTGAGATCGAGTCCGGGCTTCGGCCTTCCTGGGTGGAGTTTGCATGTTCTCCCCGTGCTTGCGTGGGTTTTCACCGGGTACTCCGGTTTCCTCCCACATTCCAAAAAACATGCATGGCAGGTTAATTGAACACTCCAAATTGTCCCTAGGTGTGAATGTGAGTGTGGTTGTTCGTCTCTGTGTGCCCTGCGATTGACTGGCAACCAGTTCAGGGTGTACCCCGCCTACTGCCCGAAGCCAGCTGGGATAAGCTCCAGCACCCCCGCGACCCTTGTGAGGAAAAGCGGCCAAGAAAATGGATGGATGGATGATTACACTCCACAATTACAAAATCCGCATAATCGTAAAAAAGATTATTAATACTAATTTTTGAGTTGTTTAAATTTATGACTTTGCACCTTTTAATTATTATTTTTTTTTTAATAACCAAACAAATTTTCTTTCATCCAGAAGGAACTTGAATAATTATAGTGTTTCAAAGCATTTTATTGTTCTAAATATTTTTAATTTGTTTTGTTTTTTTACGTTTAAACGCTTTCTTGTTTTGTACCCAAAAATAAATGATTGTCCTACTGCACAGTGCACAAGCTGCACAAACTTTATGTTTTTGCCAACATAAATAAATAAATATACATTCAATTCAGTTTGATCTAAAAGGAACATACATAATTATAATGTTTCTATTTTTTAATTGTTCTTAATATTTTTAAATGCTTAAACTTTTTCTTGTTTGGTACCAAAAAATAAATAATCGTTTGAATAATTGTGATTTCAATTATTTCCAAAATAATCGTGATTATAATTTTTTACAAAATTGAGCAGCCCTAGTGTACTGTATTTCCAATATGCGTTCCCGTAACTAAAACTGCTTTTTTTTTTAATTGAGAGAGATGGATGGAGTGATGAATGGCTGGAGAGAGAGAGAGAGAAAACAAGATAGAAAGTGAAGAATGACAAGTAGACACATTGCTTAGCTCCCTCACAGGTAACTGAGCACCCGGGGAGCTAGCTAGGGAGCTTGCTAGCCAGCAACTGGGGCTAAAGCCAAACTGTGGCAGGGTTTTTACTTTCTGGACCTGGATTTGTCACCTCTTCTTATCGCAGTCTGACAACGACCGACTCTCTGGATTAGCACCAAGACAGGCTAGGCTAGGCTAGGTGCCGGTGTCCCTGGGAAGCACGACCGACGCTACTAAGGAGTCCAGGTGGGCGCTGCAGCTGGGTCCGTGGGAAGGGCCCGAACTACGTTTAGAGTCGAAGGCGTGGGCGCCTAATCATGCGGGGAAGTGAAGGAATATTAAATTACTATATTAAGTGTAATCTTTGCGTGTCCAAATAATTGTATTCAGGATCTGATGAAGAAGTTTTCTTGCAAGAATTTATTTAGAGGCCTCTAAAGACACAGTCAGGACATCACATCAGAATGCAACGTGATGATCCCAAGTGTGTGACAATTTACAGAACATCGACTCATTTATACTCAGCAGATAAAAGGTTCCTCCTCCCGGCTCTTGATTGAACAAAGGGCAGACATGTCATCTCCTAGATTGAACAAAGGTGTAAGGTTGATGGTAAACAGACATCTTTATACAGTTCCCCTTCTTGATTGGGGGAACAGAAGTAATCAAAATCTGACCCCAGACCTTCAGTCCCTAAGTGTCAAGAAACTCTGACAACATCATGCACATTGCCCCTCCAACAGCATTTGAGGGTACAAAGATCAAATAAAGTTCACAAAATCACCATCCCACTGTATTCTTTTAAACACTCATGATTATATCACATTGGTATGCCTATAAGTAAATTCAAAAACAGTAAAACATCAAATTGAAAATGTTAAATGTCTTCAGTCCTACCATTGAACTTCTATAAGTTCAAAAACCGGACATTTAATCCCACAATAGTCTAGAGAGAAAGTCCAGCGCGGATCTTGATTGTCGCAAAATGAAGCAATGTTTATGTGTGGAGTTTAGAAATAAGAATAGCAGGTGAGAGAGAGAGAGAAAGATAGAGGGGCTTAGCAGTCAGAATTCATTGATTCATTAAAAAATTCAGTGGAAGGGGCATAATAAATGTGAGGCATAACACTATGTGATGTGGTTAAGTGTCACGACGCAATAGCAGATGTGTCCGTCCCTCGAAGCCATCTCCTGATGAAGGTCTTGTTGAATGAAAAGTGTGTTCGACAGTTGGTCAATTTTTTAAAAAAGAGGCGTTTGTCAGCCTCTTTCTGAACCTGGCTGACTGCCAGAGATCGCAGGAAAGGTCACGGGACTTCATTCCCAGTGTGACTCTATCCTTGTGAATTGATGAAAAGGGGCATGTGATTCAAATCACCATTGAGTGATTTCCCCCTTTCACCAGCAGATTGACACTTGATCAGCTTTTCCAGGCGAATCAACTGTGCCCATCTTTGCCCATGGAAAAGGCACGCCAATGAATCTTCTTTCAGCGACCTCCTTCAGCTTCTTCTCAGTCCTCCTGACCAGCCGGGATGCTTGTTGACGCTCCTTTGACTCAATGTCGAGCTGCTCCTCCATTTGAGCGATTTTGGCCTCCAGGGAGGCGATGGTGGACTTGTACTTTGACTTGATGGTGCTTTCAAGCTCCTGCAGCTTCAGCTTCAGCTCCTTGTTTTGGCGATCCAGCTGGGAACGAGCGCCCTCCAGTCGCTGGACGCTGCTGTGCTCGGCGCCAAGCTCCGTGGTCAGCTGCTCCATCTGCAGTGTGGTTCTCTTCAGACGCTCATTGATCATCTCGGTGTTGAGTAGCTCCTCCTCCTCTTCATCCAGCATCTCGCGCAGGTTGTTCTGCTCATCCTCCTGCTGCCGCAAGCGAGTGGATATGTTGAGCTTCTGACAAGTCTCCTCTTGGAGCAGTTCCTGTGCATCCTGAAGCTGAGACTCCACTGAAGAAAGGTCTTTGCTGAATTTGATGTTTTTGCCCTCGGCTTTAGTCAGAAGGCTGTTGACATTGTCCAGCTCAGACTGCATTTTGGCCATCTTGTCCGCCATCTCCTGCCTCTGCCGTTCGCTGTCTCCAAATTTGACCTGAAGCTCCTGAACTTGGGACTCTGCTTTCTTGCGACGGTGCTCTGAATCGGATTTGCCTTGCCTCAGGGTCTTGAGCTCGATTTGCACCTCGTTCCATTCGCTCTCTAGGGCCTGTTTTGATTTCTCCATAGACATCTTGTTCCGCTTGGCCTGCTCCAGCTGTTCATTAAGCTCGTCAAAGGCCTGGTTGTGTTTCTGTCTCATGTCGGCCATCAGCTGCTCGTGGGCCTTGGCCTCGTCCTCCACAATCTTCTTGAGATCGGCAACCTCCGTCTCACGCTTGCTCCTCAGCTCCTGCTGTGTTCTCTGGCGTGGTGGGAGCGCTTCAATCATCACGAGCGTTGCAGCCTTTATCTGTACGCTCAGCGAAGAGTTCAGAATATGGACCGGAAGTTTATGCAAATCAAACCAGCCGGAGTCTTGATCAACAATGTCGTCCATTATATGTAGTAATTAGTCGTTTTTAATATTTATAAAGTCAGTGACGTCTCACTTATGATACTACGATATAACAGATCTATTCTCATTAATCCCCCCAAAAAAAAAATAATTATTTTTTCTTTTTTTCAGACAAACACAAACAAGACGAAAATGAAACAGATATTAAATACCTTTTGCGCGACTTCAACAAATATATCCAGGATCTTCACGGGCGGCTTATATCACACAGCTCTCGAACGTAAAAAATTCACGGACGGCTAATATCACACCACGCACCGTCAATATACGGGCGTTTAACACAGCAGACGTCTTGTGTGATCAACACAGACCGCTAATAGCACAACACACAACAGCACTCACTTAAGTGTGATCAACACTTAGCGGCTAATAACACACCTACAATCAACCCAACAGCCAATCCCCCGTGGTACTCAACCTCTTATGCCGTATCAAACGGCGGAGCGCTCCTACTTGACGTCACTTCCGTAAACACGGGGCATTTTTATGCGCGACTTAAACCCAACACACACACACCGAGGAATTATGTCCCTCGGTTTAATAATTCCACACAGCACACACCTTGTTTACCACACAGGCGGCTAATCCACTCCACACTCCCAGTAGCTTATATACTGACGGCTTATTCATACGAAAAAATAAAAAAAACACAGCCTATTCCTCCGCGGAAAAAACTGCCATGCATGATTCAATGTCGTAGTAATTTTCAAAATCGAGGACTTTCCGTCCCACCGTAAGAAATACTACTACAACCCCCCTAACTTGTTCACAGATCCCAAATACAACTTAGCACAGACGAAATGCAACTGTATTGATCCTAAACAACCAGAATTTCTCTACGTGGATAAAATGTCCACTCACCTTGTTAATATTTTTGCGCTTTAGAAATCCGGTGTTCAGGATCAATCACAGCTGTTGAAAAAACGTCTCAATAAGTCCACGTCGGCGTCACCATTTTGAAGGAATATTAAATTACTATATTAAGTGTAATCTTTGCGTGTCCAAATAATTGTATTCAGGATCTGATGAAGAAGTTTTCTTGCAAGAATTTATTTAGAGGCCTCTAAAGACACAGTCAGGACATCACATCAGAATGCAACGTGATGATCCCAAGTGTGTGACAATTTACAGAACATCGACTCATTTATACTCAGCAGATAAAAGGTTCCTCCTCCCGGCTCTTGATTGAACAAAGGGCAGACATGTCATCTCCTAGATTGAACAAAGGTGAAAGGTTGATGGTAAACAGACATCTTTATACAGTTCCCCTTCTTGATTGGGGGAACAGAAGTAATCAAAATCTGACCCCAGACCTTCAGTCCCTAAGTGTCAAGAAACTCTGACAACATCATGCACATTGCCCCTCCAACATCATTTGAGGGTACAAAGATCAAATAAAGTTCACAAAATCACCATCCCACTGTATTCTTTTAAACACTCATGATTATATCACATTGATATGCCTATAAGTAAATTCAAAAACAGTAAAACATCAAATTGAAAATGTTAAATGTCTTCAGAAGCGTGCAAAACGCATCTCTATCCTTTCCGCCACACAAAATACTCACTTTGCAGCGCACACAATGCAAGTCCCACAGTATCCACATTCCACATTAAAGATAATAATAATTTATTATCATTTACTTCCAAATACATCCACACAGCCGGCATACTGCGCAACTACTGTAATACATTCAGTCAATAGCGTCACTGTAGCAAAGTGACGTCATGCCGCATACTTAGCTGTGTGGAAAAGAGAGGTTTCGCTCTGTGCCACCGCGTAACTCCAGATCTGATCAAAAGTTATGAAAATAACTTCAGAGTCCTGGTCGGGACACAACATCCGATTCCAATCGAGTCAGCAACCACGTGATCCGGCCCGATCATGTGATCAGATCGGGACATCCCTACTTAATGTCTTGCTTTGGAATTGAGCTGCAAAACATGCCAGTGGGATTACTTGAAAAATAAAAGATATTGTGTTGAATATTTGTTTGTGAGGTCATTAGCACAGCTTCTTAAGTCACAATGTGTGGAACATGCAAAACAACTTCGATGTGCCTTAACTATTGTGGCATAAAGTGAATCCGAAGGTAATGACAGTTCTGGAGCCAATCCCCCATCAGAAAGATGTAAGAGGTGCCTGAAAGCTCAAATTGCAGAAAGATGTGTCAGCGTTGCAGATGAAGGTGTTAAAGGATAATACGGAGCCCCTCTGGTGCTAGGGTATGGAAAATTTATTTTATTTTTTTTACTAATCTGTACTCACAGTTTACCAATCTGTACCCACAGTTTAGCAATCTGTACCCACAATGGTACAGGAATAATGGTCCCACTTTTCTGAGGCACCAGCATCGCTGCAAGTTCCACTGCTGTTGGAGCAGAGTTCAACATCATGAAAAATGGGCATTTCAAGCATGAAAGTTGACCCATTAAGAAAAAATTATGTTCACCTTGGTGAGGAGTATGATACTGCTGCAAACAGTCTTCCAACACAGTTGAAAACTGGAGAGGCTTTGTGGCTCCAGCCAAAGAAAGGAAAACCTTGGAAGCACAAACAAAAGTTGTTACCGCACAAACGAATGGTACCACTTTCATTCCATTTAGAGTAGATGGGGGGTTGAGTGAATAGATAATCCCTAATAATGCAAAGCACTACAAACATATTTTTTTTTAATGGCACAAATAGAATTGTGCCAAACGTTATCCAAAAAACAACACCAACAGTCACTCATCTTTCAAGGCAAACAGTATATTGTGTTCTCTGACTATATAAACATGGTGGATGATATGAAAGATTGGATTCCATTTGAAAATAGGCAATTTGAGTGACATCAAGCAAAAATAGAGCAAATAAGGAGAAAACAAGTTTTTTGTGAAAAGCTACATTTTCTGCACAGCAGTGACTTTGACACTAATATTTTTTGTTTAGTGACGCTCTGTGAATAAGATTTAATGTGACAAACGCTTTGACTATTTACGTCGTTCTTGAAAACGTTCGATTTCTTAAGATCCACCATGTTTTCATGTAATTTCATACACGGGAGCCCATTGAAAAGAGATACAATGCTGCAATCTGCTGACCATAGTTAGTGTGTGTTTTGGGATTTCACAAACTCCATTCAGAAACCAGCACCGCACAAGACGTTGCACCCATTGATTAAAAAAAACATAGTTAACGTCAATTAAAAGTTTGGGATTTTAGTATACAGGTCATTAAACATTTTTGGCAGTAAAAGAGTTAATGGACTTGAGTCTATCAATAAAGACATCTCATAAATCCACAATATGGCAAATTTCAAATTAGGGCCTGCAAGTGTGAACAATTCTTTCAAATATACTTTCCTTCAACACTTCAGCTAGCTCAATGTTACCCACTGTTGCTATTAAAGTGTGTCTTCTTCATCTTTGCTACAAGAATGAATTTGAAATAAAGAAACATTGCCCCACAGTGCAGGGGGACAATGGTAAAACCAAGCCTCGTTTTGATGTTGGTGAAGGACCTCATGCTATGCTTTCAAACACTGGAGGGAGTCTGGTGCAAAGTACCCAAGGCAGAGCAGTTTGATTTCCCAAATGTTCATAATTAAACAGTTTCTATTTGAATAGGCAGCAGGGAACACCTTCCCTTGTGTTGTTTTACTGGCTATTGTGTTTGTTAGAGCCAAATATTGGAAACTTTGATACTGAATCCTCTAGTGTATGTTAACTTTGGCAACCAGCAAAGGATTCTGGGGATGCTTTTCTTGCGAATTGCTGTGCCTCCACTGTCCACCACCCACCAACTAAGGTCGCCGAGTTCCCTGCATCCACCGTTCCCTGAGATGAGGAAGGAGAAGCACAGGGAAGACATTGTGATGCATCTTGGGGTGAAAACTTATCTCAAGTGTCTCCGAGGTTTTTAAAGAAAACATTTCAATGTGGGAGTTTTTCGTAGAGGCCAAACAGCTTCATAACCTCTCCCGTATAGATTTAACATTAATGCACCATGAAGCTTTCAACTGCCTTTCCATTATGCTATGTTTTTTTGTTTTTTTTAATCAGTAAACATTGATACTACTGTGGAAATAAGAACAATGGATGTTAAGCTGTATTGGCTCGCCCCTGTGCATCACAGGATGAGTCCACACAGGATGGGAACTTGAGCTCAGTGCCACGGAGGAAAGACTGAGTCAGCAAACAAGTAATAGAGATTTTACAGTTTTAAGGTCTCTTTTCACATATCCACAAACCGTTATCCAGTACTATCATACATTGACATGTTCTGATCTCTTTTGTTAATAATAGTTTAATATTGTGATTTATCTTATAGTTGTTTTTAACATTACCTGATTGATACAAACTCCAGTAATTGCTTATTCACGTACAAGATGTCCTGCGTGAAGTCCAAATGTGTGCAGTTGAGTACTTCTTGTCTAAGACCTACTGAATCATGTGATATAAATCTGCAACACGCAAAAACGATTCAATTCACCTTCTATCCAGAAGATGGAAGAGAAGTGTAAGATGCTAGTGGTGTGCAATACTGTATATTTTGGTATCCATATGATACCAAGTAAAAACAGGGCCAGTATCACCGATACCAATACCGATACTTTCCAATAATTAAGGGAGATGCATTATTGAAAATCTCAAATAATTTTCATGACCTTAATTTTTTTTTTTGTGATGTTTCCTTTCTTAATCTATTGTTAAAAGCCAGCACGTAATTAATTTTTACTAATTTCAAACTATTACTTCAGTTTATTGGTAAATGCAAAATATTATTTTTCCCCGTTGATTGTCATGTCAAAGTACTCAAAGTGATCACTGGAAAATAAACCATTTTTTTACATCCATCCACAAGGGTCTTCATTTTTTTCCATTATACACAAGTTAAATATTATCCCTGCAATGCTGTTTTCTGGATTTTTAAAAAAATAGTTAAATAAACAAGTTGTTCAAAATTTAAGAAACCAATTATTTTTACAAGTACAATGATTAAGTGGCATTTCACACACCATCTGCAATACTTCTCTTGTTAAAGGATCTGTCTACCTATATTATGCATATACAGGTGTGTTTGAAAGTTGACATACCATTGGGGTATATAAACTTATGAGCACAAATGTAAATGTACAAACGCTACTCATCGCTTAATAACACAAAAATGCTATGAATTGTCAACCAAAATTCACACGCACATCTCTACAGAAGTCAACTTCAACCTCTGAAAATACCAAAACAATTGCCACAGTATTCTGGATTTTATGTACATTAAACTTTTGTCTCACCATACAGTGTGCTCATAAGTTTACATACCCCTAGGGCAGAGATAGGCATCGAGGGCCGGAAACCTGCAGGTTTTGCATGTTGCCCTTCTCCAACACAGCTGATATATGATCAGCTCATCAGCAAGCTCTGCATAAGCCTGATAACGATCATGTTGATTGGAATCAGCTTGTGTTCGAAGTGAGAAACCTCCAAAACCTGCAGGACTCCGGCCCTCGAGGACCGAGATTGCCCACCTCTGCCCTAGGATATATAAACTTTCAAGCACAACTGTAACTCTGCGATTATGAAACCCCTCCTCAAAAAAATCAAATAGTGACCCACTGATTCTTGACAACTATCGTCCTGTTTCTACCCTTACTTTTTTAATCTAAAATTTGAGAGAATTGTCGCTAATTAATTGACTGTCCATTTGTGTACCAACAATCTCTTTGACCATTTTCAATCCAGCTTCCACTCTTTGTCATTCATAATTTAAGTGCAGTTTGTGATACTGTGAATTACTTTTAGGTTGGTTAGAACGGGGGTACTTAATCTTTTTTACCTTGGAGCCGAACTGTTTCTGTAAAAAGTGGCCCGGGGCACATTCAGAAATTATGATTTATGTTGACCTATTATTGTTTGTATTTAATAACTAAATTAAATCCAGTTAAGGTTAATAAAATCATTACCAAATAACATGATACAATGTGGTCATCAATGACATTTATTTATGTGTAAACACTAATACCCTATAAGATGCCCAACAAGCAAATAATTTTGGAATCAACTTCTCCGCCGTTTTT